>NC_066573.1:2814749-2902249 GCF_024679095.1 Eriocheir sinensis
CAGCGACGGGACAAATTTGTGGCATTACCATGTACCAGCGACGGGTCAAATTTTTGTCATGATAACCCCCCCCAAAAAAATAGATGATGCATAAACGATCACAAATCCTTTGATATGTATTATGAAATGGTTTGCGTGAGTGATGATTTTTTCTCATTAATTCGCTCAGAGGGGCCTTTAAGAAACATGATCCCCGCAGCTACCAGGTTAAATGTGGGTGTGTAAGCCCCTTAGGCTCTATGAAAGCCTTTTGCAGATTTATTAAAAGATTTTGGCTTGGCGAATAGGAATGAAAAGTTTGTGTAAAGGAAAGTACGTGACGGTGCAGGCCGACGGTACGTCTTTACGAACCAACAGGCAGTGATGAGAAATGTTAATGTATGATTCTTTCTGTCTTTTCCTTAAGACTTTAAACTTGGAGGAACAGGATAAGGTTAGTGAATGCTAAGTCTATATATACCAAGTCAAGTCACCCTGCTTCAAAACTGCGACCGGTACGCGCAGGAGGCGGTTTTGGGGCGGAGCAGCGGGATGACGTCACTTGGAGCTAAAAAAATATATATATATATATAAATATTACCCGCCAGTTCAGGGGTGACTAAAGTTGGGGCCGTATGTGCACTATGGATGTGCATTCTCGCCTCCTTTCACAGCGCGTTCAGGCAAGCCACTGACGAAAAAATATGTCTTTTTATTGTGCTATTGCGCGACTAATTCCATTGCCTACAAACGGCGGTGTGGGGTGTGAGGGAGGGCATGTTGAAGTGATTGATTTAAATTAGTCCGCCTTTCTTCGTTTTCTCTTAATCCCCGTTTCTACATTCTCTAGTTTGGCTCCAAGCAGTGTCACGCATAAACCACGCCTCGGCCGTGTCTCCTCCCACAAACCTGCGTATGACTTGACGTGGTGTTTATAGACTTAGAGTGAATGTTTTTAAGGGGTTTTATGTTTTACCGAATGTTTTAATAGTTTTTAATAGACTGTCACACACGTACTTGAAAAGGGGACAACCACAGCAGAAAACGTTCAACATACAACCTTAATGACCGTTCCCTCGATACTGCTCTTCTCCTCTGTCTGGAAGCTGTGATTTGCGGGGGGGTTTTCTTTATCTTTTTTTCCTTTATTTTTTCTTCATCTTGTTTCCTTTTTTGTCCTTCAACTTTGGCTGTAACAAAAAAGAAGGATTACAAGCGAAAAGATTCGTTCGTGTTCTAGGATTAACTTCACGGGAAATGTCTATGAGGAAAGATGAGGAGAGAGATACCGTCAGCCCGAACATTTGATATAAATGTTGAGTGCGTTGAGGTAATGGTGGCGGGTGTTAGGACTTCACCTTAGAGGAAAGAAAAGAGACAAATCTACCTTACTATTGCAGCAAGGAAAAGGGATGATGTAAAAGTACTAAGCGTTTAAGAACAGTGACCATAAAATATTCACAGATAAGAGAGAGAGAAAATATCATCAAAATATCGTTCTATGCACATTTTTTTATTGTAATGTAGAAAAACACCGACCATTTATTATTCAATGCTTCCCGTTATCAGATGGCAGCTGTTGAGAGAGAGAGAGAGAGAGAGAGAGAGAGAGAGAGAGAGAGAGAGAGAGAGAGAGAGAGAGAGAGATTCGTTCAAGGGTTCAAAGCTACGAAACACCATTAAGAATATCTCTTATTTCAGTTCTGTTTAGGAGCCTCTCAAGCGTCGGCGTTAGTTCTTTGAGTGTGTGTGTGTGTGTGTGTGTGTGTGTGTGTTCAGCGGCGAGGGTAAATTCTCTGGCTATTATAGTAAGATAAGAAAGATCAGTAACAGAAGGACTTACTAACACGGGAAGTGAAGTTATATATAAAGCTCAGGACGTAAAAGTTTCAAATTCATTTATTCCCCTTACACATAAGTGAGGAAGTGTAAGCTATGGAGACGGTCGAGATTAATATAAAGCTTAGGACGTAAATGCTTCAAGATGCATCGCTTCCCGGTGAACAAAGTAATACAAAGAAGTACAAGCCATGGGAGTGGGGTTAACCAGGTAGCAGCGACGGGCCAAATTTGTGCCATGATATAAACCCCCCAAAATAGATGATGCATAAACTGATTGATTATTAGGGCGGTCTGTCTTGGCGCCTCAACTTCGGGGTCATTTGGCGCCGAATCTAATACTAATTACTTATCTTATAAAAATATATAAGCTTAAAATTAAAAACGTGATAAAACCAACACTAATAAAATTATATAAATCCAGTTAAAATTTAAACCATGATAAAAATACAACAATATAAGGCCAATAAAAACTAGAGAAGGTTGAGAACGCCAGCCTTTTGTAGGAAGCCATAAACGTCTTGTCCCCCAAAAGATAATACATATGATCACAAATGCTTCGATATGTATTATAAAATGGTTTGTGTGAGGGGTGATTTTTTTCTCATTTTTCTCGCTTGGAGGGACCATTAAGAAACATGATTCCCGCTGCTACAGGGTTAAGATATGTATTAAGATATAGCAAAAATTTTAACCCGTACTGATTTCGGTAAACAAAGTAATACAAGGAAATGCAAGCTATGGAAGTAGAGATAAGACATGTGTTAAGCTTAGGACGTAAAGGTTTCAAGATGTATTGATTCCCCGTAACATAAAGACCAAAATGAGAACAGATCAATGTCTCGAGTGAGGAGGACACGGGCGTCTCTCTCTCTCTCTCTCTCTCTCTCTCTCTCTCTCTCTCTCTCTTGGTCTTCTTCCTATCCTCTTCCTTTCCCTCCCTCGCTTTTTTTTTTTTATTTCTCCAATTTAGTTTCCGTCCCACCCTCCTTCTGCCTCCTGCTCTTTCTCCTCCCTCTCTTGCCCTGCTGCCATTCTCTCTCTCTCTCTCTCTCTCTCTCTCTTGGGGGCCATGTTGTGGGTGCCAATACCATAGATACATTCAAGAAGAGGTTAGATAAAGCCATGGATGGTGAAGTAAGGTGGGGTTGATTGTACAGGAGCTGCCTTGTATAGGACAACCGGTCTCTTGCAGACTCCTTATGTTCTTATGTTCTCTCTCTCTCTCAGTGGTCGATGGACGTCCCGGGTTACAATTATTGATTCTCCCTCGTCTCTCCGCCCACGTGCATTCCCTCCACACGGCGCTGCACGGGGGGGTCGATGATGGTCGATGTTCTCAGGCCCTTCCGCCTCTTGCAGCAACTATATCCCAAGGCCGAGAAAGAGTTTATTCGCATTCTCATGAGTGTTTGTTCAAGTTCATGGTCAGACTACCACCAGGGTCATAAAACTACCCATGGAAATGCTCAAAACTCCTGCGAAAGCCTTGTCAAACGTGTGTATCGATGTCTCCTCTCCTCGCCTTGGTCCTACACTGTTCGGCGACACGCGGGATGCTGGGAATCTCACATTACCAGACTTAGAAGCAAAGTGAATGATGGAAGATTGTTTGCTGGAGGGCCATGAGGGGGAAGTAAAGGGAATGACTGATAGAAATGTTCGTGAGGCTCGATTTGAATTTCGTATTGCAAGCAAAATGTGTGTTAGTGATTATAATGCCGAATGGCCTTGATAGGAAGAAGAATCGAGTGTTTATATTAATTTTGTTTGTTATGATTCGATTTGGCCTTCCTGTGTAAAGCGAAGCAAAAGGCCTTGTGGGAAAAATAATTCCGGGTTATATTCACTTAATTCGTCTGTTTCGATTTGTCCTTCGCTCGTTGAACCTTCGACTCATGGTTCGGAGCTTCGTCATGACAGTTACAGGATGCCAAGTCGATGTTTTGCGGCAGTCATGATGTAGACGTGGCCGGGAGAGTAGTGACCGTTTGTTTACGAGGAAATATTGCCAGCTACGGACACACACGAGCGAACATTAAGGTGATGTAGACGGTAATTAACGTTCAAGGAGTTACCTGAGAGTTTAATTGCCCGCATTACCCCAACTTCATCTCTCCCTCTCCTCTCGCTCTTCAATCTCCCCCTAAACATCACCACAAACAAGGCCTCTTAAAGTACCTAGATAAGGACGTCATGTATCTTTCTGCGCATGTTTATAATTATTTTACGTGTGTGTGTGTGTTTGTGTTTGTGTCTGTTCGGTGTGTCAAATGGATGCCTAAACCACCTGTATATATGCGCGTGTGCGTGTGCGTCGTGTACGTGTATGTGTGTGTGTGTGTATCTCATCGTTCAACTCCCTCACCCCGTCGCCCCCACACGTTAATACTTTTTTCCTTCCCTCCTTCCCCGTCTCTATACATTTAGCGTCTCGTACGGCCCGCGCTGGATGGTTCTGTCGTCATCGTCGTCGTCGTCTCCCGAACACTGTGAACGACTCCTGCTCTCAGTGACACGTTAACAACCCCCTTATGTGATATCGTAGACTTAGTGGAGAGCAGAGCGCGGGCGTGGCGGACAGAGACGCGCGTATCGTACAGACAGGCAAGGAGGTATAGGTAGACAGGCAGACAGCAGACATCCCTAACCTAACCAAACCTAACGTGCCCTGGCGGAAAACTGGGCAGACACACAGGAACGGGATCAAGGGAAAAGGCTTCGGCAGGCAGACGGCTAGCAGACGTCCCTAACCCAACCTAACCTGACGAACTAAGTCTATATATACCAAGTCAAGTCACTCTGCTTCAAAACTGCGAACGGTACGCACAGGTGGCGGTTTTGGGGCGGAGCAGCGGGATGACGTCACTTGGAGCTAAAAAAAATACTCGCCAGTTCAGGGGTGACTAAAGTTGGGGCCGTGTGTGCACTCTGGATGTGCATTCTCGCCTCCTTTCACAGCGCGTTCAGGCAAGCCACTGACGAAAAAAAATGTCTTTATTGTGCTATTGCGTGACTGTAATTTCAATGACACAAACGGCGGTGTGGGGTGTGAGGGAGGGCATGATGTGATTGATTTAAATTAGTCCGCCTTTCTTCGTTTTCTCTAAATCCCTGTTTCTACATTCTCTAGTTTGGCTCCAAGCAGTGTCACACATAAACTACGCCTCGGCCGTGTCTCCTCCCACAAACCTGCGGATGACTTGACTTGGTGTATATAGACTAAGCTGACGATGAGATGGACAGACAGACGAAGGGACGGGATCAAGGGAAAGAGTTAAGGCAGGAATAAGGGCACACAAGCAGACATCCCCAACCTGACGAAGAGATGGACAAAGACGCAGGAACAGGCTCAAGTGAAAGGATTAAGACATAAAGGCAGGTAGACAAAAACAGGCCTAAATATCACACTCTTTTTATACATCATTACCTATTTGCTGTACAGGAAGATCATGATGCGGGCTTTTTATTTTTGTTTTATGTCTCAAATCTGGTCTGTGTCGTAACTAAAATGGACCGCGCCCTTAAACCTTTACAGACGTATTTTTTCGATAAGCGTGAAGCAATATAATCACATAGACTAACCTAAAAAAAAAACTTACTCTTGTATATATTAACGGTGTGGAACTTAAGAGGGAAAGGCTGAGAAGAGAGGGAAGTTTTGATTTTTTTTTTTTTTGTACCGTTATGGCTTTTAATAGTGAAGTGGATTTGTTTGTTTATGTGGACGTTAAGACACTAAAGGGGCTATTACACTGGGCAAATTTTCCGTGGATCTTCAGTCAAACCACGATATCTGCTAGCGTGGTTCTCATTTGTTTCTGGTTATTGCTGCTGATGATGATGGTGAGTAATACCGTCGTCCTTCAGTGAAATCTACCGTAGCTTTGGAAGATCGTGGACACGTCAGAAAACCGCGGAAATATGAGAACCACGCCAGCGGAAATCGTGGTTTGACAAGATCCACGGAGAATCTGCCCAGTGTAATAGCCCCTTTAGTGGGGAGGAAATAGATAAGGGTTGTAAATGCTGACACTTCATAACAGACAATTAACAGACACTTTACAGGACTGACGTGGTAGTACAGTTGACTAGATTACGTCTCCCCTCCCCTGCATTCCCCTTCCTGTCCTCCTCCTCTTCCTCCTCTTCCTCCTTTACCCCCACCAAGCTTCTTAGCACAGACATCCACTCAGACGGTCGTAACCCTATGAAAGTCTAATAATTCTCTCTCTCTCTCTCTCTCTCTCTCTCTCTCTCATACTTCGTTCTCTACCCTTCTCTCGTAAACAACAACAACAACAACCTCTCTGTCAAGGAACTCGAATACGGTTTTCCTGCATATCACCTTCCCACTCTGTCTCTCTCCGGCATATGACCACAGATGTTGCGCCGACTAAACGAAACTTTCCAACTTTCCAACCTCCCCCAAGAACGCATCATATACTTGCTTGCCTCCCTGCCTGCCTGTCTTCTCTTATCCGATCGAGGGAGCGGCGGAGACGAATTATTAAGGGCCCCGTCTCTCTGTTTGCCTCGCCCGCCTCGCCTCTCCCGGTGTGGCGTGATTATACTGCACTGCCAATGTAGCGATGAAATAGCGACAAAACAACAAAAACAATAGTGAATCGTCATACAAAACGTCAGTTATTATTATTATCATCATTATTATTATCATCATTATATACATACATACCGTAGTACATCATAATATTAGCCTCAGAGAATGGTCGGAGGGCGAGAATAAGGTGTGTTTGCGAAATTGTCCTCGGCATTCTACTTGGTAACGAACTTCAGGGAGAAACATAATGCATTGGAAATTGAGCTGAAGTGTAAAAATTATGTGTTGGCAAAATCACGGCAAGCTTTCGTTGTCTCCCTTTATAAAGCCATTCACTTCTGTCTATTGCATCTTCCTTCTTCTCTGAGAGGGGCTTCGTGGCGCAGTGGTTAGCATACTCGGCTCACAACCGAGATAGCCCGGGTTCGATTCCCTGGCGGAGTGGAAAAATTTGGGCGGCTTTTCCGATACCCTACGCCCCTGTCCACCCAGCAGTGAATGGATACCAAGAATTAATCGGAGGTTGTGTCCTGTCTCCTGGGATCTGTTCCCTTCTCCTATAATTCCTTCCCCTTCTGTCTCTCTCCGGCATATGACCACAGATGTTGCGCCGACTAAACGAAACTTTCCTACTTTTTCCACCGTACCCTCTGTTTCCCTTTATATCTTCCCCCTCCAATAGATTCTCTCCAGGCTCTTCTATTTGGCTCATCTCTCCTTAACACATGATCAGGCTATCTCAGCGTTGGATGCTGGTCCCCAAAATTATAATCTAAAAAAAGTTTATTCTTATACTTCGGCTCAAATCTTCAGAGTAATTTGTTTTCCCTTGCTGTGGTTACTAAATGAAATGTCGCGTGCAAGTTGGCGAGCTGCCCCTCATAATAATATAGACATGTTTTCTATGTGAGTACGTGAGTTCGGTGTTTTCCCCTGGTAACGGTGAATAATAAGGGTGATAACTTTTTGTATGGTGTCACGCACGGCGCCGCCAGCAGCACCACCACCACCACCACCCCTCCCCCTCGGCGGGAGAGTGACTGGGGGGCGGGGCTGACTGGCCGGTGCGTGCGTGTGTGTGTACATATATATCAGTGATCCAGTTTATCCTGTGATGCTATTAATAAAACTTTTATACCTGGACGTCATCTTTATGTAAGTGCCCCCTCAGAAGGTTGAACATGGAACCTGTACTAGGAGGGGTCATTCACCTCGCCAGGATAATACTGGGGGCTGAAACGACTTGAGGGACGTGGATATTGAAGCATTTGAACGCGATATCTGGACGCCCTGTTTTTGTGTCTTCTAAGAGTTGAACGTGAAACCTGTACTAGAGGGGTCATTCACCTCGCCAGGAGAACACTAGGGGCCGAGGTGGCCTGAAGCGACTCAACGGACATGGATCTTGAAGTAGTGGAGCGCGATACCTGGACGTCCTGTTCTTGCAGGTGCCGCTCAGAGGGCTAAATGTGAAATCTGTACTAGTGGTAACATTAATTTCGTCGGGGTAACATTGGGAGTCAAGATGGTAAAACTGACGTGAGAGACGTGGGTGTTGAGGCACTGGATTTTTTTTTTTTTTTACACAAAGGAAAACAACTCAAGGGCAACAAAAAGAAAGTGTAGAAATAAAGCCCGCTGACCGTTGCTCCCACAAAGCAAAAAGTAAAGAGTGGCCACAAGAGAGATCAATTTCGGGTGGAGAGGTGTCTTGATACATTCTTCTTGAAAGAGGTCATGTTATAGGCAGGAGGAAATACAGACGAAGGAAGGCTGTTCCAGAGTTTACCAGTGAAGGGGATGAAAGAATGGAGATGCTGGTTAACTCTTGCATAAGGGGTTTAGACAGTACAGGGATGAGCTAGAGTAGAAAGTCGAGTGCAGCGGGGCCGCGGGAGGGGGAAAGGCATGCAGTTAGTAAGTTCAGAAGAGCAGCCAGCACTAAAATGTCGATAGAAGATAGATAGAGAGGCAACATGGCGGCGGAATTTAAGAGGTAGAAGACTGTGAGAAAGAGGAGGGGATTACGATACTAAGGAAGAAATCTTTGATCATCAATTTTTCTGAAGTCAAAACTAGGCTTAGAGATTCCCGTCGTGACATGAGAGGTTTGACAGCAGATCGGGGGCAATATAAAACTTGCTAGTTCTTCAAGGGTTCAAGAGGTTCAAGGGTTTAGGACTGGGGCGCTTCGAGATTACCTGTATAGTGACACGTAAGGCACTGATACTAATGTTGGGAGACTTACTGCTTAGTAATTCGGTCCCTTGAAAATATACTTGATAATGAACGATTCGGTCCCTTGAAAGTAGAATCGATACTAAAAGCTTCAGTCTTTTAAAAGTAGACTATTATAACCTTGGTCTCTCAGAACTAAACTCTTTACTTATTACTCGGGTCCCTCAAGGGTTAAAGTTAGTAAGGTTGAGGTCATTCATCCTCTCTTTGTGTGCGGTGTCCATAAAGAAGAGGAAGCCAGAGCCGGGCAGCACGGAGGGCAGGTGCTTCAGGCCCAGCGAGTCTGCGGTGCCGCTGATGAAAACTTTGTCGGCCTCGTCGTGATGCCGCACCACCAACACCTGCGGGAGGAGGGCCAGGTAAGTGTGTGGGGGGGGGGGGGGTCAAAGGTGTGCGAGACTTGCTTCGTATCCTAGAGTATAGTTCGACAGAAGCCGAAGGAGGTCTAGGGTGTTGGGTGTGTCTCCTAGACGGCCAGGGGTACCTGTAGGTTCTGAACCAACTACTCAAGATCAATGAGGAGAACAAAGTTGTAGGCTTGTTCACCAGGCTGGTTAGGGAAAGAAGATGACAGTCAAAGCTAGTGGTGAACATTGAAGATGGAGATTTGAGCAAAAGGAGAATGGGTCAAGATGTGCTTCATTTTAGAATTTACATACTCAGAAGTTAGGTGAGAGCTCAACAATAAAGATTTATTTAGTGACAAAATAAGACTTAAGTCTTAGCCAGATGGTAAAATTCCTAGGATTCAATGTCGTGGGCACGAGAGCAAGTAATATAATTGCATATCCTCTTCTCTTTTCATCTCTCCTCTCTTACACATCCCTGTAGTTTTGCACTACCACCACCACCACCACCGCCGCCGCCGCCGCCGCCGCCACTCACCGCCACGTTCAGTCCCTCCAGCGTGGCCAGGATGCGGTACTCCCCCCCGGCGGTGTCCAGCAACAGCAGGTCGACGCTCCGCGTCCTGCGGCCCAGGGCGGCGCTCACCAGGGCGTTGAGGGTGTAGCACTGCACCGCCGAGGACCTTCCGCTGGCCCGGTCCTGCGAGGGGCGGAGCAGCGGGTCAGTAGCAGGTCAGCAGGTCAGTGGTAATAGTAGAATTAGCCAGTGTGGTTTGTTTACTCACGGGTCACGGCTAATGATCTTCACCACTGACCTCCTTCCCTTACAGCTAAAGAGATGCTCAGGGGTGACACCTCTATATTTATTTCTGTCACAGTTAAAAGACAGTTGAATACACAGTGAGGGTCAGCTGGACAAGTAACAAAAGTAACTGTGTGTTTGTGTAGCGAGCGCTGTTTGTTTGCTCCTCACTAAAACTTCTTGCATTCTGCCTTCTCGTTTTGAGTTTAAGATGAAACTTTGTTGTGATGTGTCTGTCTATTGGCTTTGGGTCAGCAGGTCAGCAACGAGAGTAACAGTGACGGTATACGTTTATCCAGTGTTGTTTGTACACCTCTAGTAAATCGCCTTCACCGTGTCTTCTGCTTCTTCCCTTGTAAAACGAAAAATGAATTATGTTGCTGAGATGTCTGTGCTGAGATGTGTCAGGAACAGCAGCAGCAACACTAGTAACAGTATGTCCATCCTGCATCATTTGATTTACCTCGCTTTAATTAATGAAACGTGTAATTTGGTTTATCGTCCTTGGGCGAGGAAAGAAAAGTTTGCCGTTCATGAAAAACTACAACAAATAAGGAAGCCATTGATATATTATGTATAATGATAAATGTAGGTTTGGGGGAAGAAAGTAGCTGAAAAACAAAAAAATTTCGGCGCGCTAAAAAATCTGCCTCGACCGGCGAGAGACCCGATGTTTGAAATGAGCGCGGAAAGGAAAACTTATTGAAACGTATGGTGCGCGAGAAGGTTAAAACACTAAACACATCCTTCACCACATGCTAATCGAAGCCACATTTTACTAACAAGCATTTATGAATAGCTTTCTTACTGACCAAGATCTGTAGCCATACAAGGGGAATAAACTTTCGAATATAACTAAAAAAAGGTCGAAGACTTAATCCCACAAGAAGAAGAATAGAAAAAAACTCGAATATGCTAGTGATTCTCGTTTGTACAAGAATACAGTCCATGCATGATGATGTTTAATTGACTTATAAACGTATGCAGGTTTTATTGCGTCCGTAAACCATCTCTTTAGCACTGCAGCAAGATCCTCTATTAGTGGCGAGGGGGGATCTTTTACTGACGGCGATGTGGTAATGCTAAGTTATGTGGCCCAGAACTGTGTATTTAAGTGATTGATGCGTTAGTGAGGCCCAGCACACCCACCTCCTCGATGACGTACTTGGCGAGGGTGGAGCGTGCCAGGGCAGTGTCGCGGTACAGCGGGGGGAGATCATCAGTGCCTGCCGGGGACCACAGCTGACCCTGAGGGAAGGCGTTAGGTCAGATGTGGCGTCAGTGAGGTGCTGTTGCTGTTACTACTACTACTACTACTACTACTACTAGTACTGCTACCACAACAACATAAATGATACCTCCACCCATGTTTATTTTTCCAGACACATAATCATGGAGGGCTCCATAGCTTGGAGGTCGTTAGCCCCAACTCTGTTCGCTAATGACTGTGGCATCCAACCATATCACTAATACGACCTAGCACTAAATCACCTTTCATCTATTACGTCCAGATCCCCCTTTCCTTCCCTACTCAAGTCACTCCCGACCCACCCTAATGTCACTCTCCACTACTGTGGCTTCATAGTCCATATTGGAGATGTTGGTGGCTTTTGGGCAAGAGTGTCTGGTGCCCCTGAGACATAGGATGGCCGACCTGAGCAGGGAGAACGAGAGGCGACACCTCATCCAGGCGACAACGTGGCTCCTTGGCTGATGCTTCTTTTCTGAGATTAGTTCCGCAAGGCGTGCGTAGAAGCATTGGGCCCTGGGACCCATCCCGCCGGATGTGGTGAAGACGAGGGGGTGAAGCTGCCCTGATCCACATGTTACTACTACTACTACTACTACTACTACTACTACTGCTTTTTTATACTAATACTAATACTAATACTAATACTATTGCTACTACTGCTACTACTACTACTACTACTACTACTACTACTACTACTACTACTACTACGGTGGCATCCTCTCCTGTGATTCTGTTGTGTCACCCCGAGTGGGTAACAGGTAGAGTGATGGCCCATGCTCTCCGAAGTTCATAGAAAATGGGAAATCTCAACACACAAATTAATCTAAATAGGAATGCGGAGCCGTGTAGTGCAGCGACTTGCCTGACGGGCGAGCCTCCCATAACTCACTCTGCGAGGGGGGCACCTCTTTGGCCGACTGGTTGAGGAGTGGGTCTCCCGTCTCGCAGGGCGCGGGTTTGATCCCCGGCTACCGGCAAACCTTTCCTTATCTGGATTCATTTCTCGTGTGTTTCGTTACAGGCGGTGGTCGCGCTAGAGCATAGTTAAGAGTAAATTCAGGCATTACACTACTACTACTACTACTACTACTATTTACGACTGCTGCTGCTACTTCTGGTACTACTACTATTACTACTACATTTTTTTTCTAGGACTCCCCTTCCACACTCACCTTTTTGTGGTATCCTTCGTCAGACACACACGCCAGGGCCGCGGCGGCTTTCCTGCGACGCCTCAGCTGAGCGAATGCCTCCGGGCGGGGCTCCACCAGCAGACCTCTCCACGCCTGCCGCCACTCCAGCCACATTGTGTGAGACCTGAACACGCCCGTCCCCGCGCCGGCCTCCACGAACACACCATCACTCTGAGTCACACGAAGGAGGAGTGAGAGGTAAGAGCACTGACTTGTAGTGTTGACAGGAGAACTGTTTACAGGTAGGACACTCACACACTCCCCTTCCCCCGATCACATGGGCCACAAAATACAGAGCCATTAAGGAATATAGTTTATCGTGGTATTCAAAAGGGTTATCTGTTTATATAGGGAAATCAAAGCATAACTCTATTCATGTGTTCAGAATCTATACCTTGTCCCCGAACACATGGGTCAAACATAGAACGAGGGAGAAATAGAACTTATTGTGGTATTCAAAAGGATTACATGTTAAGATGGTGCGCTCAGAACCATTAAGGAATATAGTTTATTGTGGTATTCAAAAGGGTTATCTGTTTATATAGGGAAATCAAAGCATAACTCTATTTAAGGGAGAGGCTGTGTGTGTTCAGATCTCTACCTTGTCCTGAAAGAGTAAGCGAAGGATGGACTCCACGTAGCGCCACGGGCCGAAGTCCAGCCAGGGCGGGTGGTTGAGGTCTGTGGACGTGAGGGGGTGAGGCGGCCGCCGCTGGGGAGGGAGCACCACCGACTGGCGAAGGTGATAGAGGAAGAGTGGACTGATGGGCGACGGGGGGTCCAACCAGGCCTTGAGGGAGCTGCAGTCTGGAGAGAGGGGGGAACCTTATAGGCTGTCTCACACACACACACACACACACACACACACAGAAACAAACACGTACACTCACCAAGCCTGCAGTAGAGTGAGGGTAGGATGGTCGGCGCAGCCACAAACACCCACCACGCCACGCCCGCCGCCCACGCCAGCCACCACCCGCGGCCCCACACACGACACGCCCACAGCTTCAACATCAAGGCCCTGAGCTGCGGGTTGGAGGACGTGCACAGTGTCATTAGTCTGTACCTTTCTACCTGCTGGATTCGTATTCTCAGACGCGGTGGCTGAATGGATAGCGTGACGGCGCCGCGTTCAGGACGACGCGAGTTCAATCCCCGCCCGGTGCCACCAAGCTGGGATTTTTCAGCCGCCGCCGAGTGGCTTAAAACTACCCACATGCTATCCAGAAGACCACCTATCAACCCGGATTCTAGATTAAAGATGAGCTCCGGGAGGGCAGCATGAGCCAATGCAAGATGGCGCCACTATAAACACTCGCCTGCGCCAGAACGGGCTGGGCCGACCATCAGGCCCCACCGGGAAGAAGCCTACCGGCGCAATAGGCCGCGACGTAAAAAAAAAAAAAAAAAAAAGAAAGTCTTGTCACACTATCACTAAGCTCAGGACAAGGTAGTTCTGAACACTCACAGGCACTTCCTTGAATAGAGTTGTCCTAACTGCACTCACGGAAGTGCTAACACAACCTCCATAAAAGCCTTATCAAATGTTAGTGCACTGTGTAAGCCCTGAAATGTTTGAGAATATATTCCGTGTCCTGGATGAGTACACAGGGGTAGCTAGCGTTTATTTATTATTTATTTTTTCTGTTCAAGCTTTACTAATCTTTACTAATCTTCTCGATCCTGCAGTCGTGGGTGGCAGTCCATCGCTACTACTCCCAAGAAGCTCATCCATTAGTCTTTGCCAACAATAACGTGGCTGCTCTCTTATTTGGCCCGTTTTTCAAGGCGTGGTAAGCTGATTTTTTTATCTCACTTTTTACGACTGAGTTTGCAAAATGTCTTATCTCTGTGAAAAACCACCACTTTTAACTCATAAGGTTTTGTTGGTAAGAGAACCGGGTAGGACACGTAGTAATGGGTTTAAACAGGATAAATTCAGATTCAACAGGGACATAGGCAAAAATTGGTTTACTAACAGAGTGGTGGATGAGTGGAATAGGCTTAGCAGTCATGTGGTGAGTGCCAATACAATTGTCACATTCAAAAATAGATTAGATAAATTCATGGACAGCGATATTAGGTGGGGTTAGATTCACGGGAGCTTAGGTTCAAAGGAGCTGCCTTGTACAGATCCACCGGCCTCTTGCACACTCCTATGTTCTTATGTCCCAAAAATGGAATTAAAAAATCAAACTAGTCACATATCTGATAATAAATACCAATACGATGTTTAATATATCACCCTTAGGTCTGTATTCTAATAAACGTACCAGGCTCCCATTACGACCAGTTTGCAAGGCCACAGCAAAGATAGGTTTTCATGGATGGTTTTCCTATTCATGGTGCAGAAATCGTCTAAAACTATCATAAGAATCACAAAACTGTCCACGAAAATCCAAGCAACCTCCACGATATACTGAGGTGTCGATACGTTTAAGAATACGTGCTTAAATAGTATAGTCACAGAAGCTGCCACACTCGCCTCGGAATGAAAGGGAGCTACACGCGCGAGAGAGGACCAGCGCAACACTTAGGTATGCACAGAGGATTTTCGTCTCTATTAGTTAACTCCTCATGCTTGTTCTAACCACAATAGCTCCCACTGTCGCTTCTGAAATATATAGGAGCTGCACACGCGAGCGAAGACCACCGCAAAGCTCTTTAGGTATGCACAAGAGCTCATACATTTCCCCGCTATTATAGTCCTCCAAATATGTCGAGGCCGGTCTGGCGTAGGCTCCCGCGGGTCCTTCCCTACCCTCTGCTCTGCCACACAGTCCCAACACCTATCTCTTCCTCTCATATGTAAGCTATAGGTAACATATGAGAGGAAAAAATAGGTGTTTGGACTGTGTGGCAGAGCAGAGGGGAGAAATGGACCACAGGAGCCAACGCCAAAACGGACTCGACAATTTGGTTTCACTATAGCCACTCCTCACACTTGGTCTTAATGACTAACTCCCACAGTCGTTTCTGAAATATACAGGAGCTACGCGCACGAGCGACGACCGCCTCAGAGCTCTTTGGGTATGCACAGGAACTCATAGATCTTCCGTCTGTTAGTATATAACTCCTCAAACTCAGTCACAGTAGCTCATGGAGGTTGGTGGAGTCGATATCGGCCCAATTAAGTGAATCCGCCCGAGCTGTCATTTTTACGGCCAAGTGTCAGGTGTTGTCAGGTCAGGCTCGGCCAGGCTCGCCCACCCCCATCTTTTGGCCGTAAATTTGACAGTTCACCTCAATGAATGGGATTAGCGGGCCGTGTCGACTCCACCAATTCTACCTCCATGCAGTAGCTACATATATCTCAGTCCCTTCTGAAATAAACAGGAGTTCAATGAGCGAGGAAGAGTCACCGCAAACTATATTTCCCGTCTCTTAGTCACTCTTCACACTTCATCCTAATCACGGCAACTCCCACAATCACATATGAGGTAAACAGGAGACACACAAGCGAGGAAGGGCCGCCGAAAAACTTTAGATAAGCACAATAAGAGCTCAGATTTCCCGTCTCTTAGTCACTCTTCACACTACCAAGATCTATAGAAGCACACTTCATCCTATCACGGCAACTCCCACAATCACATATGAGGTAAACAGGAGACACACAAGCGAGGAACGGCCGCCGAAAAAATTAAGATAGTATAGTAAGAGCTCAGATTTCCCGTCTCCTGGTTACTGATGACATTTTTACTTCACACTAGGTAGGCGAGGGAGAGCCAGTACACACGCAGCTCCCCACACCACTGGCGGGATTATTGTTTGTTTTCCTGTAACATTGGAGGAAAAATACTCCATTATCCTCTCCGTGTTGTCTCCTTTCCCTCTTATTTTTGTTCTCCTTTCGTGCGTGATGGTGATGGCTATGGTGATACTTTAAGCAATATTCTTGACTAATATTCACTCATAGTCTTTTATAACAGTTTTCATCGTACAATAAAGAGTCGGCAAGGATGAGATCATCTCCTAGCTATTTTTTTTTCTTGTAACGACTTAAAATAATAGTGATTGAGCTCCACAATATTAAGGATTTTGTCAAGTTTAAAACGTTAAAAGTTGTATAACCAGAGAAATTAGATGTACATTAACGTTTTTCATTCAATAAACTTTACTAAGACTTAAACATTTGGTGCGCCCCTCCAGAAATACTTTAGTCACTGTAGCTAAGGCGAGGCAATCGTTTTCTGAGAGACTTCACTGCTCATTTTCTTTTACGGGCACACACCGCAGGTCACCAACCGTGGCTTACAGGAAAGGAACAAGAGGGTGAAAGAATAATTTAGAATATATAAGTAAGCTTGGGGAGACAAGGAGAGTAGGGAGTTGAAGACTAGCAGCGAGAAGATCAAAAGATAAAACGAACGTAGGTAGAAACTTGGAAGGGAACGAGTCGCGTGTATTTAACTTTGTGGGAGAGGAAGGATATCAGTGGTGCAGTGGTTATGATTTTACCGGTGATGTGTCGTTGATCCTCTCTCCTTACTGCATAAACCTTGAAAACACAAATAATACGATACAGAGCTAGAACTTCGTAAGAAAACTTTTCAGACTTCGGAACTTCACAAACACAGCGGTCGGCAACCTGCGGCCCCGGAGCCGCATGCGGCTCTTTCAAGAGACCTGTGTGGCTGCCGCCACCTGCTTTAAACGTCCAAATTATCGTATAAAATGAGAGCACACGCTCCAGACATTGAACAGCTCTCCAAAGAAGCTCAGGAGCAGAAGCCACATTGATGTTTGAACCCAGCATATAGTGACCAGATATATTAAGTACAGTTGGAATGTTGTTCAAAAGTATGTAATACGTGTGCAGTCGTGCTAAAAAACTATAAACGATTGGCAATATGTTGCTGACATCATGTTAGATTAAAGGAGAGGCATCATGAATATAATAGTTTACCTGATGACAGCTGCTATAATAATAATAATAATAATAATAATAATAATAATAATAATAATTATTATTATTATTATTATTATTATTATTATTATTATTATTATTATTATTATTATTATTATTATTATTATTATTATTATTATTATTATTATTATTATTATTATTATTATTATTATTATTATTATTATTATTATTATTATTATTATTATTATTATTATTATTATTTTAGTGTAATTTACTTTCTTGTCTTGTCTGTGGGCAGCCTATATTATTTAGGTCCCATATGGAGGAGGAAATATTAATGTTTCGTAATTTCCATTCACAGCTTACATGCGGCCCCAGCAGGACTGCTCTTCTGCCAAGTTTGAAGAAACTGGCTCCTCTAGAATCATGGGTTGCCGACCTCTGAGCTAGGGCGAAAGAGGCTTCGGTTCAAGTACATTTTTGGTACTCGAGTCCAAGTACGATTACATGACATCACGAATCAAGTACAAGTCCCTACAGTATTACTGCGCCTTATAGTCGAACTCGAGTTCGTGGATGAGTCCTTTTGTATTGTACTCGAATCCAGGTACAAGTACTTTTTACTGATTTAATCTTAAGATTTTTCCATTTTCTCTGCTTTTGACAAGTGGCAAACTGCCAACTCCTCTTCGTCCAGAGTCACCTCACATGACCTCAACATCACCTCACCCACAGGCCCAAGCTTAGGTCACACCTTTATTAAGCCCTTACCCTGACCTCGGTCACCTCCACCCAGCCAGGTCGTCAAACACTACAGCAGCCACACTTGCATTTTTTGGATGTCCTCGGATGCACTCGAAAGTACTCTTAAAATATCGAGTACTTGGAGTACGAGTATAAATGCAAATATAAGTAGGTATCAAAACTTTTGTCTGCGAGTACAAGTACAAGTACATTATAGTGTGCTTACATAACAACATAAGAACATAGGGAAACTGCAAGAGGCCGAGTGGACATGTACTTGGACCCAAGCCTGGAAAGTATACAGCTAGAGCTACGGTATAGAAAACATGGTCTCCCTCACTGCATATACCATAAAGACACAACTAATACAAAACAGAGCCAAAAAGCAATGAAAACTCTGGAATGAAATAAAAAACAAGCCGCAAACGGGGCGGCGGCAGCAAGGGCAACGCTGCCAGATTGTCGTACTCAGCTATTTTTGTTTGCCGATTTCCAACCCAAAAACTGCCTCTTCGACCCCAATAACTGCCTTCATATATAGTTATCGTTAAAACGGTTAATTATTGGTGGTTTTTGACAATAGCTATGGCTCAGAAACCGGTAAATACGAGGCTCTGAGTACGATAATCTCTCAACGGTGAGCGAGGGCGAGGCGTGCGCAGGGCGCCGTGCACTTGTTGTTTGTTTACAGTGGTGCACAAAGGTCACGGAGGGCCAGGCTGCGGGGCGTGCGGCGCTACCATGAAAATGAGCACACCGGGACTACACTCCGAGGGCTTCCCCGCGGCAGGTGAGGCGAGGAGGGGGCGGCGGGGCGCGGGTGGGGGTTAGGGCGCCGTGGTGCTGGCCTGGGGCGGGGGCGGCCAGGCTTTGTGGAATGGCCTGCCAGACTCAGTTATCCTGTCAACATCCTTAACTGTATTTAAGAGAAAACTAGCAGAGTACCTTGGTCAAAGACTATACGAATATTAACCCTTACGTACTAACACCAATGTATCCTTGTATATAATTTCATATGATCTCATTTATAACTATAGTTCCTAAACGCTTGTCACAGAACATGTCAACTAAATTATTTTATTTTACTTACAGAAATATAAATATAAATACTTATTTCACTTATATACTTATGTCATTATATTTTATAACTAGTCTTTACTTAGTGCAATCAACACACCTTCCAGCGGCGGCTTAATAGTTTTAGTGCTAAGAGTAATTACACAAATATGCATTCTGCTGGCGTGTTGGCACATATGGGGTTCCCTTTTCGTGGAACCCGTCTAGGTAAGATGTGCTTCCCCCAGCTCCCTTGACAATTTTAACCCCTCCGCTGCAATTGGCACGGATTTGGCCTTCCCTGGTAACCTGGTAACATGTAGTCCCAGGTCTTTCTCTGGCTCTGTGGTGGATAGTGGAGTGTTTCCCATGTGGTATTGGTGTGCTGGATATCCCTTCCCATTTTTCTTCATTGAATTGTAGCAGCCACTTTTTGTTCCATTCCTGTAGCTTGGTGAGGTCTGACTGTAGGAAATCCGCAGTCAAGGAGTTAACAAGGATGGGGTGGCTTGGGTCGGTTTTATTTGGTGTTATTAACGTTCCGTAATCTTGCTTCCTGTTCGTGTGTTGTCCTGTACCGCAGAAATCCAAGGGGGAGCTGTTTTGCTAATTCCTATGGGGTGTGGGGGGAGACAAATACACAGACAACAAATGCTATATAAAATCACAAACAATTTAGTAGACATAAACAAAGACACTTATTTACACCCGACAACTAAACGATCCACTCGAGGCAGCCATAACCTTAATGCCACACTAACCAGACTAACACTAGTATATTAAAATATTCATTCTTTCCCCGCAGCATCCAAGAGTGGAATCATCTCCCATCTCATGTAGTTAATAGTCCCACTCTTGACACATTTATGAATAGGATCATCAATCATTATCTCCCTAATCCTGGCCCTTCACCATGTCCCAATACCTTTCCTCATCTTAACCCTTATCCTAATTCTGTCCTGGCCCCTTGAATCCCCCGCACAACCCCTGCATATCATGCCACCCGAGAGTGCCCTCTGCGGGTCCCCTAGAAATGAAATGAGATTCACCAGGTTTACTCACCTAGTTGGGCCATCCATTCTCTGTAGCACAACAAGGAAATATAGCATAAAAAGTTGGGTGAGCCAAAAAACTGTCGGCACTCCAGTCCATAAGTTGTGGAGCACTGCTACGGTGGCGGACCGGGGCCTGAAACCTCATCAAATCATAGTGCTTTATGTGACTATAGGGGCTGGAAGGATGTGCCATAAGCAGTGTACTTGTGTTCAGCCTTCAAAATTATAAAGCACGTCAGATAAGTGAGTGAGTAGGGCGAACTTGAAATTGACAACTGTGTTTGTTCCTACTACTTCATAGGGGCTTCGTGGTGCAGTGGTTAACACACTCGGCTCACAGTCGAAAAAGCCCGGGTTCAATTCCCGGGCGGAGTGGAAAAATTTGGGCGGCTTTTCTGATACCCTACGCCCCTGTCCACCCAACATTGAATGGGTACCAGGTATTAATCGGGGGTTGTGTCCCATCTCCTGGGATATGTTCCCTTCTATAATTCCTTCCTCTTATGTATCTCTCCGGCATATGACCACAGATGTTGCGCCGACTAAACAAAACCTTCCAAAACTTTCCTACTACTTCAATTGGAGGGGAATTCCAAAGGGATATAACTATTGTTGAAAAATCGTATTCTGTAGTCAATAGAAGTAAACTGATGAGACACCTTGAGTCTTTGACCTTTAAGTAGCTGACTGGAAAGGCAAATGGAACAAATCAGAGGGTTTAATAAACTGATTGGTTGTGAAATATCTTCCAACATTTGATAAGGTCTGATTAAGTAAGCCATTATTTGACTATATATTGATTTAACAGCTTGAGTCGGTAAGATTAGGGGAGGGATTCCAGACCTGAAATCTGTTTGGTCCATCTTCTCTTGGGGGACTATCAGTTTAAGATCTCCAAGGCACTGGGTGAACCATACCAAGGAGGAGAACTCAAGTAGGGGTCTAATATGGGTCTTGTATACTGGGATCACGAAGGAGGAAGATCGGTCGATTGTGCTATGAAGTAAACTAACTACTCGTGTGTTGTCCTGTACCACTGAAATCTATGAGGGATTTGTCTATGCTAATTCCTATGGTGCGTGTGGGGTGGGGTTGGGTTAGGTTAGTTTTATAAATGTATCAATATATCATTTCCTGCCTTACCACCTCCTTACGTGTTATCTCATGCTGCTAAAATCCAAGAGGAAGGTGTTGATACTCTTTCAGTGGGGTGGGGGTTGGTTGGGTTAGATTGGTTATGCAGGTGCTTAACACACATATTTGGGTTGGCTGTTGGGGGAAGGGGGAGCTGAGTGTGCAGGGGAGGGAAGTGAATCATGTGTAATTGTTAGTGTTGTGGTGACAAGTGAGTGTATATTTGTTTTCTGAATGAGTATTGTACTGCAGTCTAAAATTTATTGAGTGAGGCTATGCCGGTCACATTTTTTTTATTTTATTTTATTTATTTATTTATTTATTTATTATTTTTTATTTGATTTTTATGGTATGGTATGGTATGGTGTGTGGAAAGTACGAGTGCTTGTTTGTGTGATATGTTTGGTAATTTTGGTTGTGTGTGTTACAAGTACGTTGACTGTTTGCGTCGTGTAAGTATATATGAGGCATATAGTGTAAAAAGGGCGACCTGCCATTTTTATAGTTTTGAGAAAATCACGTTTAAAGAAAAGTTTTCAAAATTGTCTGTAACTCTACTAGTTATTGGTGGATTTCAGTGTTTTATGTGTTAATGAAAAGCTTGAAACAAAAGCCATTCGACTACATAAAGAAAATTACCATGATAGCAAGAATTAGCCTTCCTTTCAGGGTGAAAACCTAGATTGTTGGAGCCACGTGTTCAGAAATTTAAGGTTTTGGGACACTTTCCTTTTCCTTTTGTATTTGATTATTTATTGATTGGTTTTGATGTTTTTAGTCACTAAAGATAATCTTCATCAAGGGATATTCAATTATGTAATTGAAAGAAAACCCAAAGCATAAAAAATAGAACACCATTCTACAGGTCTAATAAAAAAAAGGTCAGTTTCCCTCTATAGTTTATGTTGAAAATACAGTTACAGAGTGCTGTCACAGCCATGGGAGTGGGGAACGATCACCACATTGGCTAAGCCGGTAGCAGCGGGGATCATGTTTTTTAATGGTCCCTCGAAGTGAGAAAAATGAGAAAAAATCACCCCTCACACAAACCCTTTCATAATATATATCAAAGCATTTGTGATTAGATTATATATCATCTATTTTGGGGAGTTTATATCATGGCACAAATTTGCCCCGTCGCTGCTACCAGGTTAAATAGTTGGGTACATTGGGGTAAAATGACATGCTGGTTGTGTTTTGGTGGTGCTTTAGGCTTTAAAGGCTTCAACAATCTCATTATTCCCTGAAACATTGGTTAACATTTAGATATATATCTGCTTCTTGCCCAACATGCTGACATATTTAGTCAGGGTGTTTCTCTGAAAGCTTGTGGCCTAAGAAGCATCGGTAATATATATGCGGGATGGAGGGATATTGCCTCGTTTGATGGTTACAGGCTATTCTAACTAATGATATGATTCATTTCGTATCAAAATCTTTTATATAAAGTCCTTCAAAGTAAATTGAAAACATTGAAAAGGATACAGGATTAGGAACTTGTCTGAGGAATCAGTTTTCAACACAAAAAATGGACAGGGAAAGTAATTTTACAAAATAATGGTAGAGAATCTAGAAGAAATTTACTACAGAACTGGGACTGTAAATGTGGGGGACTGTCATGGTTAGGGGGGCTTCGTGGTGCAGTGGTTAGCACACTTGGCTCACAACCGAGAGAGCCTTGGTTTGATTCCCAGGCGGAGTGGAAAAATTTGGGCGGCTTTTCCGATACCCTACGCCCCTGTCCACCCAGTAGTGAATGGGTACCAGGTATTAATCGGGGATTGTGTCCCATCTCCTGGGATCTGTTCCCTCCTATAATTCCTTCCCCTTCTGTTTCTCTCTGGCATATGACCACAGATGTTGCGCCAACTAAACGAAACTTTCCAACTTTCTGTCATGGTTAGTGTCAGGCTGCCAGGGAGGGCCGTTTGGGCCAGGGGCCGTCCTGACCATAATTCCCAGCAAAGTATGTCTGGCATATGCATGCAGTAATTGTAGAAAGTTATTGTGTGCTCACCTCATGTGACACTTGTATAAGATAACAAAAAAGAAGTACATATATTGATACAATTTTTACAAATATTTTGAATTTTTAAGGAACATTAAACTAAATAATGAGACATTTATACAGAAACTCAGACATATGGGAAATGCATAATGCAACTTTGTTATGAATGTCATCTTATCTGGCTTTCATCAAAGATGTGAAATGGGCAGCTAAACTCAATATTATCTGTCAAATGTAATGTAGAAGTATATATATTTCTGAATATGACATGTTCTATATAAAAAATATGAAATAATTTCCAAGTTGCAGCACGCCCATGTTCCCACCCACCCAGCAGCATGGAGAAATGAACATGTTCATATATATTCATTCATTATATTTAACCCGGTAGCAGCGACGGGCCAAGTTTGTGCCATGATATAAACCCCCCAAAATAGATGATGCATAATCTGATCACAAATGCTGTGATATATGAAAGGGTTTGTGTGAAGGGTGATTTTTTCTCATTTTTCTCGCTTGGAGGGACCATTAAGAAACATGATCCCTGCTGCTACCACGTTAAGATACATACTTATATACAGGGATATAGTATCATGTATACAAATAAAGAAACAGTCTTTTGTCCTTTGTAGTTACTCGTTTATTATAATGTAATTGTATGATAAAAACATAAAAATACATATAAATTCAGCGGTATATAACAAACTGGCACCCTCCTGTCTCTTGACCCCACTGCCCTGGTTCACCCTTCAATTATTTTCTGACCTTGACCCAGCCATATGGAAAAGTGACAACACACTAATCCATTGACCCGGTAGCAGCAGGGATCATGTTTCTTAATGGTCCCTCTAAGCGATAAAAATGAGAAAAAGTCATCACTCACACAAACCATTTCATAATATATATCAAAGCATTTGTGATCAGTTTATGTATCATCTATTTTGGGGGGTTAAAATCACAGCACAAATTTGGCCTGTCGCTGCTACACGGTAAAGCCACAAATTTGGCCCGTCGCTGCTACTGGGTTAACAACCATGCCTGACATGCCCAGGCTGCCAGCTTGGTTTGGTTTGACTATAGATGTTAACCTGATTCTTTGTTTCTCTTTTAGAACCCCATTGTAAGTTGAGGAGAAATTATCTATCTAGTATATCTGTCCATCTATCTGTCTGTCTGTAAATGAAGATATGTTCTATTTGAATTGTTATTGAGTGAGTGTTTTGTTGTGTCCTGCTTCCGTTCTTTTGCTCAGTTTTTCATGATGTCCATTTTCTTGTAACTGTTCCTGTCTACTGTTCCTTGCAACATTACTAGTGTAAATTCTTTTAATGATCTTCATCCTTTCCATCTCCTAATAACTGCATGCCTCAGCACAGTGCCTTTTTTTATGTCTTTACTGTAGTACTATTGTATGCCACACCCTGTCCTGTTTGTCTTCTACACGTCACAGATATTCTTTTGTGTACTCATCCATTTCCTTTACTCTCACCCTTGACCTTTCTTGCTCGTCGCACACAAGGGTTTAATATTCATATCGCTGTAATGTCTCGCCCTCCATGCCTACATATTTTTATCATCGTCATTGACATTCTCTGCTGGTGTCTTTTATTTTGCAGTAATATAGCCTGTTTAGGAGGGAGCATGCTGCTATAAGGGCTGTAGTCACCACTTGAAACAGAGGGTCTGCCTCCCAGAGACTGTGACCAAGATCCGGGTGTTTTTTATTTTATTTTTATTTTTATTTTTTATTTTTACGTATATGCCTATAACGCCTATGCTTGAGGGGCCTGGATGATATTTGGCCCCAGCCCGTCATGGTGCAGGCAAGTGTTTATAGTGGTGTCGTCTCCTCTTGCTCATAAGTGATATAAAAACAGGCTACTTTGTAATAAAAGCAGTGCATTTGTATTCCTACAGTAGGTATGTTTTAGTAAATGCTTGATTGTGCCTTTCCGTCTCTCTAATGCCGTCACACACATGGAAACAAATCTTTTTGTGTTGAAACTGCCAACTCTGGCTCAGTCACGGGTAGTTTTTAGGATAAAAGAAGTTTTATGATTGGTCAAGGATAGTCAGACCACTTTTACCGGTGATGTTTTTGTTTTTAATTCTAAAATGGTTGTTCAGTTTCCAAGAGCTTGCCAAGCACAGGATATGATGCGACTGATAGTGACTGTACTGTGACTCATCTTCATCTTCACTGTGTTGGCTTAGCAGTTTCTAGTGTGTGGAGACAAGGGGCCGTATTGCTAAACATTCCGTCACTCAAGTTCACATATTTGCCAAGGCTTTCATAGGAGTTTTGGGCATTTCCAGGAGTAGTTTTATGACCCTGGTGGTAGTGTGACCCTCCTGTACCGTTTACCTAAAGAAACACTCATTAGAACCCGATTGATCCTCTCTTTGACCTTTAGAAATAGCTGATGTGAGAAGCGAAGGTGTCTTATAATACCGACCAAGATCTTCTGTTATAGTATTGAGTTTTGATACAGGTTAATAATATATGAGTGGTTGCTAGATACTGTGATGGGTATATAATGTGTTAGAAAAAATAGACCTTTCCAAGCCATGGATTAGCAATAGATTGATATCCTTTCACTCCCATCACTGTTTCTTACCCCTTCAGAATCATTGCTTGACCCTTCTTGTGCCCTGATAGTGTGCATTGTCTAGTTTGTGTGATCAGTGTTGGGCTTTGATGGGTGGTGTTGGTACCCCTTCAGAATCATTGCTTGACCCTTCTTGTGCCCTGATAGTGTGCATTGTCTAGTTTGTGTGATCAGTGTTGGGCTTTGATGGGTGGTGTTGGTACCCCTTCAGTGTGCATTGTCTAGTTTGTGTGATCAGTGTTGGGCTTTGACGGGTGGTGTTGGCCTAGTGGTTTATAGTGGTGGGACTGATTTCTTGCAGTAGTGAGTTGGTGTTGCCTCATCATAAGGGAAGTGGTCGTTCGGTATTGTGATGTAGTTATATGATGCAGTGATGAAAAAAAGCTCTTTGTAAGCCATGTAGCTATTTGCTGTAGACTGAAACATTTGTTACTTGTGAGTTTCAAGGGCGTAAATTATTTAGTGCATTATATTATCAAATGCCAGAGTGCGTGTATGCTGAAGTTTTACAGTGTATGTTCAACTATTTTTTCTTCATTTCTGAGGTGGAAGGATGAAGATATAGAAAGATTGTATTATTGTGTATTGTGCATATATTTATCATATCTTGTGCTCTGGATTATGGGATGTATTCCTTTTTTTGGGGGGGGATTATAATTTCATGCCATCAAGAATTCAGACCACTAAGGTTGTACGGTAGAGCCTCCATTTAGCGAGTCTCGTTTAAAGGATTTCCTTATAATGCGATCTTTACCTGACTCCTTCACACACACACACACACACACACACAAAAAAAAAAAAGTCCTACCAGTCCCAAATCGATAGATCCCATTGAACTAACACCTTGAATTTCTTTGGTATAGAGGGCCAACTGTAGTAATTCCTTGTTTGCATGAATTCAGAGTATGGCTATTTGACTAGTGGAATTCAGATTAGTGGATTAAAAAGATGATTGAAGAATTCCTTGAGCTAAATAATTTAAGAGTTACAAGAGTGCTACCTCTCACGCAAGAAGGTGCTGTGAGGAGTAATGGGCTTTTATAGTGCATAAAGCCATCAAATAAAGTATTGAACACCCATGGGTCAGTGGAATAAGATTTTAGTGAAATTTTTGGGCTTTTTATTTATTTATTTTTTTTTTTTTACAGCAGAGGAGACAGTGCAAGGGCGTAAAAAAAAGAAAACAATAATGAAAAAAGAAAGCCTGCTACTTACTGCTCCTAAATAGAGTAGAGTGGCCAAAAAGATAAATCTATTTCGGTGTTGTGTTGGTCATGTGGGTACCAGTGGCTAGAGTCTACCCATTGGTCTTCATACTGCCCTTAGATTTCCCTCAAATTCTATTCCAGTGATCTAAGGGTATTCGGTACATTTTTTGAGAATTGTCAGATCCTCATATTTCACGGTGAGCTGTAAGGTGTCTAAAAAGGATTCAGCTGTAGTGTTGGCTGAGGTCATATTTGGGTCTAGCGCAGGAAATCCTTTAGTTTATTGCTGTCCCTGAGGCTCACTAGAACCATGCCATGACTAATCTTCTTCCTTTCCAACCCTTTCTGCTCTCTGGGGGGGGTCACTTTTGATATTAATGGTGCAGAGTTTCCTGTTAGTTTATGGGAAATCCTCTTTTCGTGTGTTTTGTCCTGGAAACTCAGTAGAACAAAGACATGACTAATGGTCGCGTTTTTTTCTTCTTTCCTTTGTTTCCAACCCAGTCTGCTGCTGTGTGTGTTGAGGTCAGAGTACGTTTTACTATAGTCTGTTTACTTAAGTCCAACCCAAGCTGACAACATAAACCTAAGTGTGTTTGCAAGCTGAGTGCTGATTGGCTACTGCTGTGGCTTCCAAGTTTTCTTTAACCTCTGTTTGTGTTTATCTCATGCAGCACTTTCTGCTAATCTACACTGTGCTTACAAACACGCTTAGGTTTATGTTGTCAGCTTGGGTCAGACTTAAGTGAACAGACTTTAGCGATGGCACAAATTTTCCTGCAAGTGAGTCAAAGAAATATTTTTAAAAAGTTTTCTTGGTTTGTGACACATTAAGTAACAAAGCTTAAATATATTGTAATGATTAAGAGGAAGAATTGATTTTAGCTCTTTGTTCTTTTCTGCCCTTGAGCTGCCACCAGGAAGACAGAACCAGGTGGAGAGAAGAAATATGTGGATTTGCCAGAGCAGGATGGAGTACTATAACATCAGACAAAGAGATGGAGGATGTTTAGAATGGCCCTTGTCTTGCAGTGGTCTAGTAGGGTTTGAAGATGAAGATGATGATAAGGATGACTTGATGGGAGCAGTGCGGTCTAGTGGGGTTTGAAGATGAAGATGATGATAAGGATGACTTGATGGGAGCAGTGCGGTCTAGTGGGGTTTGAAGATGAAGATGATGATTAGGATGACTTGATGGGAGCAGTGCGGTCTAGTAGGGTTTGAAGATGAAGATGATGATAACGATGACTTGATGGGGGCAGTGCCGTGTACAGATCTTGTGGATGCATAGAGTTCACAGAGCCTAGTAGTCGTAGGACCAGTTTTACAGTCCAGTACAGCAAGATTGTAAGCTTCCCAACCAAACACAAAATACCATGAACATTAATTGTAGTGTTTGGCGTTGATATACAAAGGAAACTATAGAAAACCACACAGGAAATCTCTTTAGTGTCTGGTATTGAGTAGAGATAACTGATCATTGTGGTGAATATAGTTTGGTTTCGGCGCTTACAATGATTCTTTGTTGGACTGTCGAACTGGCCCGTAGTCACCACATGCACAGATTTGTAGTCAGGCTTGGGGGTGGGGGGCAGAGGCATCAGAGGCCGTTTAGAGGCCACAAATGGTATAGCCCTTCATCTTGAGAACAAAGACATCCCCTTATCTGTCTCACATGAGGGGAGTGTCAATGAAGCCTCTGACACGTTCCACATAACATCATTGACTTGATAGGGAGGCGTTTTGTATCCTTTCCTGTGCATAAAGACACCATCCCCGTGCCTGTCTTGTCTCACGAATGCAGTAACATTAATACGGAACACATTTCACACTTAACGAAGTCTTGATAAGGAGTCATCAAAAACATCATTCAAGAGGAAGGTGTCAAAACCCCTCTTCTCACGTAATTGACTGCTCTTTCGGCCACCTCTTCGGATTCTTTATAGGAGCAGCGAGTAGCGGGCGTTTTTTTTATTGTTTCCTTTTTTTTGTGCCCTTATGCTGTCTCCTTTGCTGTAAAAAAAAAATATCCAGAGGGCACAAATTTCTTATCCTATCATGTGGATAGACACAATTACGTATACCTGTCCTGTTTTATGCAAGCAGTGGTAATGACACACAGGACACATTTCACACTAACGCAATGAACTTGATAGCCTGTCTTTTTCTGTAAGCGCAATCGGTGACCCGAGTTTAAGGGGTTCTCACTTCTCACCCACCACAGGCTCAAGGGCCAGTGAACACCGCGGTATTAAATTTACATGTGTGTGTGTGTGTGTGTGTGTGTGTGTGTAATGTTCACATAGTGGCGTGGCATGGTGCCGGTCATCCTCAGACTCGCCGTGCAGGTTTTTGCGTCGGGTCAGGCGTGGGTCAGCCCGGCCTGCTTACCTACCTGGCCGCCTTACCTGGCCGTGGCCTTGAGGGGCGGCACGCACAGGCACGGGCCGCACAGTAGCCTGGCAGCCAGTGATGAACGGAGGCGTGTTGTGTATGGACGCGGTAGTCAGGCACCGGAGACATTGAGTGTAGTACTGTACATCTGGTGGGGAGGGGGTCACCTTCCCATCTCTTCCCCTTCCCATCCCCTCCCCTCCCCTCCCCTCCCTTCCCTTCCCTTCCCTTCCCTTCGTCGTGCTTTGTTTGCGTGGATGTCGAGTGGCTGTGCATGTAGAGGCTGCGAGGCATACTAAAGTGTGTGCGTGCAATACGTGTGTGTGTGTGTGTGTGTGTGTGTGTGTTGAGACCAAAGGCAATAGTATATGATTTTGTTGCTTCTGTATTACTTTGTTTTTAATTTCCTTCTCTTTACTACTACTATTACTACTACTACTACTACTACTACTACTACTACTACTACTACTACTACTACTACCAGTACAAATAATAGTAATAATGCTAACAACAACAACAACAACAATAGTAATACAGGAAGCATACCCCTCGTAAGTTATTTCAGTGTCCGAAGGGAAAAAAATATCGTTAAAAGACGAAGCGATCACCGCCCTAATAAGTGGGCCACGCGTCCGCTAGCACACACACACACACACACACACACGGCGGTACCTCGGGAAGACAGACAGACATTCACAGACGTCAATGCTCCGTCACCTTATTTGGGGGAGGCGAGCAGGCAGGAGAAGTTGGGAAAATAGAAGGAAAAAGAGGAGTATATAAGTAGATAAAAAATGAATATGAAGTTGAGGAAAATATGTTAAGAAATTGAAATAGGAAAGGGAAAATAACGAGGAAACGGTAACATACGAGTCTACGATTATTATTATTATTATTATTATTATTATTATTATTATTATTATTATTATTATTATTATTGTTGTTGCTATTATTATGGTTGTTGTTGTTGTTGTTGTTCTAGAAGTAGTTGAAGTAGTAGTAGAAGGAGGGTGATGGTGAGGAAGGGTGGAAGGAGTAGATGGACTTACCAGGCCGTCGTCAGCCTTATTGCATCTGTTGGTCCTGTCACCGCGAGGCTGGTGCTTGTGCTTGCGTTGTGAAAGTAGTACACACACACACACACACACACACACACACACACACACACACACACACACACACACACACTTCTCTTTGTGGCCACTCTACTCTGTTCGGGAGGAGTAAGTAGCGGGCTTTTTTTTTCATTATTGTTTTTTTTTTTTTACGCCCTTGCACAAAAAAAACAAAACAAAAAAAACACAGGCCACGAACACTGCTACAACTACTACTACTACGTCTACTTCTACTATTACTACTACACTACTAACACTTAACTTCTTTATATACCTCTCCCGTGTGCCGTATCCTGACAACGAGAGAAATAACCCAAATACCAGCGCACGTTTCGAGGATTCACGCTGATGGTAACACTGCCACACCAGTTTTCATACGCATTTGCACTCTGCTATAGACGAACAAAATAATTGACGAAACAGTTAAACTAAGATGGAAAGGGTAAAAACGATGTCAATGTCCCGGAAAAATAATTGATGGAGTAGTTAAATAAAGATGGACTGCGTAAAACCGGTACAATATTGTCCATTAGCTTCACGGACAATGATATAGAGCTTTTGGTTAATGTGAGTGTATGTGTTATTTGATTAAGGTCTGAATAAGGTGCTTGTGTGTGTGTGTGTGTGTGTGTGTGTGTGTGTGTGTGTGTGTGTGTGTTATGTAAGGGTCCAGGGAGTGTTTAAGAGTGGGTGATCAGCCTCGTCAGGTTTTAAATGTCTATAAATAATTGTTGCCACGTAATCATCGCCTAAACTTATAGTGCTGTTTGGAATGCTTATGATTGTTGTTATTGTTGTTGTTGCAGCATCTACGTGTTTAGTAAAGGTGGATGGTGAGGTTGTAGCAGTGAGCAGTGATCCCTACAAGGTTATCTATTTATTTGATTTTGTTGAAACAGAGAGAGAGAGAGAGAGAGAGAGAGAGAGAGTAATACTGACAGTAATGCCGAGTTATCTGTTGGCCACTTGTAATTCAAATGAAATGCTTATATATTATGAAGGCCTGTCCATTGACCTGTTGACAGAATAATTATGATGCCGGAGAAAATCAAAGCAACAAATCCTAAACCTTACGCATAATGAGGGGGCTTCGTGGTGCAGTGGTTAGCACACTCGGCTCACAACCGAGAGAGCCCGAGTTCGATTCCCGGGCGAAGTGGAAAAATTTGGGCGGCTTTTCCGATCCCTACGCCCCTGTCCACCCAGCAGCGAATGGGTACCAGGTATTAATCGGGGGTTCTGTCCCGTCTCCTGGGATCTGTTCCCTTCTCCCATAATTCCTTTCCCTCCTGTCTCTCTCCGGCATATGACCACAGATGTTGCGCCGACTAAACCAAACTTTCCAACTTTTTTACGCATAATGATCCCAACCAACACACGTATGTACATGCCTTACACAATACATAGGCCTACACGAACTCAACACGCACTCAGTAAATGCACAACACACACACACACACACACACACACACACAGAGAGAGAGAGAGAGAGAGAGAGAGAGAGAGAGAGAGAGAGAGAGCATGAGTATTTTCTTTCCCTTTCTTTGCTCTGATCCTTCCTTTCCCCCCTCCCACTTCAAAGGATTTCTCGTGTGCCTCCCCCCCTCTCTCTCTCTCTCTCTCTCTCTCTCTCTCTCTCTCTCTCTCTCCCTCTCTCTCTCTCTCTCTCTCTCTCTCTCTCTCTCTCTCTCTCTCTCTCTCTCTCTCTCTCTCTCTCCATTGCTATATTTCCAGTTTATGCTCAATATTTTTGTCTATGTTTTTCTTCCTCCTCCTCCTCCTCCTCCATACATGCCCCAATACTCACAGAGGCGACGCGACACCTTTGTATGTAGGTTTACACGTATACATACCTGAGGAGGAGGAGGAGGAGGAGGAGGAGAGAGGAAAGAAGGGACGGGCGAAAGGACACACACACACACACACACACACACACACACACACACACACACACACACACACACACACACACACACACACACACATTTGAATAGCCTTTTCGATGCGACGTTGATACTAAGGATAAACAAATATAACCAGAAAGTCGTTTTAAACATATTGCTGGTGAAAAAAAAGAGTAATTGCTGAAATGCTGTTAAGGTGGACCGTGGAGAGAAATGTTTAAATGTCAAGATTATAGATGAAAACTGTGAAGCATTGCAATCTAATCTTCCTTCTCCTCTTTCTGCTCCTGTTCTTTTTCTTTTTCTTCTGCTTTTCCTCCTTCCTTCTGTCTTTTCATTCATTTTACCTTTCTTCCTTGTTTCCTTCCTTCACTCCTTCCTTCCTTTCTTCCTTTCTTTTTGACATCCTTCCTTCCTTCATTCCTTCCTTCCTTCTTTTCTTTATTTCTTTTTCTTTCTTCCATCATCTACTAAAAGGCGCTCGTGTTAACATTCTCTTCTTCTTCTCATATATTCCATCCATCTCATCTTGTGTCCTCTCTTCCTTCTCCTCTTTCTCCTTCCCTGCACCTCCATGTCTGTCCAGTAGCAACCGTTTTACCCACATACTCCTCTTCCTCTTGTTCCCATCTCCTCTCATGACGCGTGTGTAGCGTCTCCGCCAGTTCTTCTCCCCCGCACAGTTGCTATCCATATACAGGGGCCTTGTCCGCCCTCGTATGGAGTATGCATCTCACGTGTGGGGAGGCTCCACTCACACAGCTCTTCTGGACAGAGTGGAGTCTAAGGCTCTTCGTCTCATCAGTTTTCCTCCTCTTATTAATAGTCTTCTACCTCTCAAATTCCGCCGCCATGTTGCCTCTCTATCTTCTATCGATATTTTCACGCTGACTGCTCTTCTGAACTAGCTAACTGCATGCCTCCTTGCGACCTTGCCTTACACGACTTTCTACTCAAGCTCATCCCTTTACTGTCCAAATCCCTTACGCACGAGTTAACCAGCATCTTCACTCTTTCATCCCTCACGCTGGTAATCTCTGGAACGATCTTCCTTCATCTGTATTTCCTCCTGCATACGACTTGAACTCATTCAATAGGAAGGTATCAGGACACCTCTTCTCACGTAATTGACTGCTCTTTCGGCCACCTCTTCGGATTCTTTACAGGAGCAGCGAGTATCGGGCTTTTTTTTTTGTTGTTGTTTCTTTTTTTTTGTGCCCTTGTGCTGTCTCATTTGCTGTAAAAAAAAGCATTGCATTCCCCTTCTACATCTTTATTTATTCCAATCATTTGTTTTGTTTGGTTAATGGTTCGCTCTCTGTCCTATTCCTTCCTTCTTTCGTTCGCCCATTTTCACTCTGTTCATCCATCCATCCTTTCAACTGTCTACCGGTCTGTTTATCTGTTTATCCATCGTTATAGGATAGGCATAGCGCATACTTTTATCTATTTCCATCTGTTTTTTCATTCGTTCTACCTTTCTTCCTTCAGTCATTCTTTACTTTCTTCCTTGTTTCCTTGCTTCACTCTCCTTCCTTCCTTTCTTTTTGCCATTCTTCCTTCCTTCCTTTCTTTCTTTCTTTATTTTTTCTTTCTTCCTTCTTCTCATACTTATTTCCTTCCTTCCTCTTTCCTGCTTTTCCATGTTTCCATTGTTTCCTCCTTTCCTTCCTTCCTTCCTTCCTTCCTTCCTTCCTTCCTTCCATGCTTCCTTCCTTCCTTCCTTCCTTCCTTCCTTCCTTCCTTCCATGCTTCCTTCCTTCCTTCCTTCCTTCCTTCCTTCCTTCCTTCCATGCTTCCTTCCTTTCATCCATCCATCCATCTTTCCTTCCTTCCTTCCTTCCTTCTTTCCTTCCTTCCATGCTTCCTTCCTTTCATCCATCCATCCATCTTTCCTTCCTTCCTTCCTTCCTTCCTTCTTTCCTTCCTTCCATGTTTCCTTCCTTTCATCCATCCATCCATCTTTCCTTCCTTCCTTCCTTCCTTCTTTCCTTCCTTCCATGCTTCCTTCCTTTCATCCATCCATCTTTCCTTCCTTCCTTCCTTCTTTCCTTCCTTCCTTCCTTCTTTCCTTCCTTCCATGCTTCCTTACTTTCATCCATCCATTCATCTCTCCTTTCATCCATCCATCCATCCTTCCTTCCTTCCTTCCTCAGACATGCATTCAGCCACTCACCCACTCATCCATTCACCTCCTGACTCGCTCACTTATTCATGGGATATTCCAAGGGTCTCTCTCTCTCTCTCTCTCTCTCTCTCTCTCTCTCTCTCTCTCTCTCTCTCTCTCTCTCTCTCTCTCTCATGGGCACCCTTTCTTACCGTCTCCCCCGTCTCTCCTTTCTCACTCTCCTCCGTTCCTTCTTCCCTCCTTTCCTCCCTCTGCCCTCCTTCCCTCCCTCCTCCCCTTGACAGCTGTCCCCTTCTCTCTCACTGGAGGAACACAATGCATGTCTTCCTCTGTCCACGCTGCTTGTGTACGGAGAGGAGGAGGAGGAGGAAGAGGAGGAGGAGGAGGGTATGAGGCGGCTGCGGCAAGGTAACTGAACAACAGGAGATGCAGTAAGAGGAGGAGGAGGAGGAAAACGAGGACGAGGAGGAGGAGGAGGAGGTCATGAAAAAAGGAAGGAAAATATGGAGTCACGAGGTTCATGTTTTTCTTTTTCTTTTCCGTTTCTTCCTCTTCTTATCCTTGTTTTTCTTCTTCTTCTTCTTCTTCTTCTTATAATTATTGTCCTTATGTAGTCATTTCATGTTTTATTGTTTTTATTAATCTTTTTTTAATTCAATACACATAGGTTGGAAATTTATAGGTGATGATGATAACACTGTAGTAGTAGCAGTAGTAGTAGTAGTAGTAGTAGTAGTAGTAGTAGTAGTAGTAGTAGCATTGCTTTGTGAAGGGTATGAGAGGAGATACCGCTCACAACGCAACTCTAATGGATGGAGGCCCGTTTAAAATAAAGTGGTAGTGTTTAAGAAAAAAAAGTAGTAGTAGTAGTAGTAGTAGTAGTAGTAGTAGTAGTAATGGTGGTGGTGGTGGTAACAGTAGTAGTAGTTCTTTTTTGGTTTATTCATTGTATAGTCCACCCATCCACCTTGTGTGTGTGTGTGTGTGTGTGTGTGTGTGTGTGTGTGTGTGTGTGTGTGTAATTCCTTTCTTTCCCTCGCCCATAAAAATTTACATATACCTTCCTTTCTTCGAGTATATAAAGGCGTGTTTTCTGCTCCTTTGTGGGTGATTCTTCTTGCGGGCACACGGCGGGGGTCGTCTGCCTCTTATCACGCCGCCTGAGTGTAGGGGAGTGTGGGCGTGGGTGTGCATTAAAGCTGGTATACTCTCTCTCTCTCTCTCTCTCTCTCTCTCTCTCTCTCTCTCTCTCTCTCTCTCTCTCTCTCTCTCTCTCTCTCTCTCTCTCTCTCTCTCTCTCTCTCTCTCTCACCCACGTGGGCTGTACCTACCTTCTGTATTCAAGGAGTGGACCAGTTTGGGAAGCGTGAAATTCTGACTCTTTGGAGGGTTGCCTTCTACTAATACTACTACCACTACCACTAATACTACTACTACTACTACTACTACTACTACTACTACTACTACTACTACTACTACTACTACTACTACTACTACTACTACTACTACTACTACTGTTACTGATACTACTACCACCACTTCATCTCATCCAAACCTCTTCTCCACCTTCATATCCATCTTATAGTGTACTGGAACCTCTTTTGCCTCGACAAGTCTCACGATAGAATGGGATTAACGCCCCAGTGTGTGTGTGTGTGTGTGTGTGTGTGTGTGTGTGTGTGTGTGTCGTCACCTCAGCATCTTTTCCTCACCTGGACATGGTGGAGAGGAGGAGGAGGAGGAGGAGGAGGAGGAGATTGGAAACATAGCTGGCAAGGGAGAGGGGAAAGAGGGAGGAGGAGGAGGAGGAGGAGGAGGAGGAGGAGGAGGAGGAGGAGGAGGAGGAGGAGGAGGAGGTAAAGAAAGGGGGGAAAGGCTGGGATGAGATTATGAGAGAGAAGGGAGGAGGAGGAGGAGGAGGAGGAGGATGATGGAAGGGAAGTGAGGAGGGGGAAGATGGAAGAGAACATGCATAGCTCTATTGTGATACCCTTGTAGAGGAAGGGGAGGAGGAGGAGGGGGGTGGGGTGAAGGGGGAAGTTGAAGGGGTTAGGGTAGGCCTAGGATGGGAATGTGAAGGGGCGGGAGGAAGGCTGGAGGGGGGCTGTGCTTTTTTTTTTAATTTCTCTCTCTCTCTCTCTCTCTCTCTCTCTCTCTCTCTCTCTCTCTCTCTCTCTCTCTCTCTCTCTCTCTCTCTCTCTCTCTCTCTCTCTCTCTCTCTCTCTCATTCGTCTTGTAATGGGTCAGGTATTATTATTATTATTATTATTATTATTATTATTATTATTATTTTTATTATTATAAGAACATAAGGAGTCCAAAAGACCGGTAGGCCAGTGCAAGGCAGCTCCTGTGAACCTAGCCCCACCTTATCTCACTATATATGACCTTAATGTAACCTTTTCGTGAATGTATCTATCGTGTTGGCACTCACAATATGACTGCCAAGCCCGTTCCGCTCATCGACCACTCTCGGTAAACCACATCTTACCCATGTCTTTGCTGAATCTCTATTTGTCCAACTTAAACCCATTACGACGTGTTCTACCCGACTCCCCACCAAATCCTTATGTATATTACCCTTCATTAAAGCCCTTCATCCATTTATATATCAACATCGATCAAATCTATTTTTTCGCCTATCTAGAGAATGCAAACTTGTATGTTTAGGTCTATCCTCATAAGGCAAGTTTCTTAAAATCGTGAATCTTTTTCGCCCGTTCTGTAGTAAGCTGACCAGAATTGAACCGCATAATCGAGATGCGGTTATCTTTTATTTTTATTTTTTATTTATTATTTTTTTTTTTTACGTCTACGCCTATAGCGCCGGTAGGCTTGCTTAAGGGCCCTGGATGGTAGTCGGCCCCAGCCCGTCATGGCGCAGGCAAGTGGTGTTTACAGCGGCGCCATCTTCTCTTGGCTCATGCTGCCCCCCGGAACTCGTTCTTGATTCACTTGGACGGTTTCCTCTAGAGTCCGGGTTGATGGGTGGTCTTCAGGACAGCATGTGGGTAGTTTTAAGCCCTCGGCGGTGAATGAAAAATCCGAGGTGGTAGCGTGGGGATTCGAACTCGCGTCGTCCATCACGCGGTGAATGTGGGCCCAGCACGCTACCACTCAGCCACCGCCTGAGAATGACTTAAGCGCTTCTATTACTTAGCTCCTTGAATTAAAACCCAGTACCCTGTTTGCATGATTTCTAGGAAGAAAGCATTATGCTCTTGGACGAAGATCACAGTTCACAAAGACTCCTAAATCCCTCTTACACTTGGACATACTAACCGGAGTTGCATTTAGGGAATAGTTTTGTGAAAGGTTATTCCTGCCTTCACTCAGAATACTACACTCCTCGACACTGAACTTGCTCTGCCACATCCTCACCCAATCATACAAACTGTGTAATTCATCCCGGAGATGCGGTTACTCTGCCGATCACTGTATCATCCGCAGACTTGCTAAAATCAATGGGCGGCTTTTCCGATACCCTACGCCCTTGTCCACCCAGCAGTGAATGGGTACCAGGTATTAATCGGGGGTTGTGTCCCGTCTCCTGGAATCTGTTCCCTTCTCCTATAATTCCTTCCCCCTCCTGTCTCTCTCCGGCATGTGACCACAGATGTTGCGCCGACTAAACGAAACTTTCCAACTTGCTAAAATCACTACCAAATCCTGTATCCAGTTCATTAATAACGATAAACAACAGTGGAGCCAATACTGAATCGTGTGGAACCCTACTCCTAACAGCCCCAGTCAGATTTTCTACCACTGATTAGCAGCTTTTGGTTCCTTTTGCTAAGCCACGAACTGATCTAGTCCTATATTTTACCATCTACGCCGCGAGCCTGTATTTTTAACAACAGCCGGTCGTGAGAAAATTTGTTGAACACTTCCAAAATCTAGATATGTCATAGTTTTCATCTCTTATGTACCGCCTCACTTGCTTTATGGGTATTATTGTTATTATAGTCTCGGTCCATGTATTATTTGTTCGGGCATCAGTTACAATTTTTAAGTCTTATATTCGGATCCTGAAAAAAAAACGTCTGAAAAGCAATGCAGAAAATGGAGGAAAGAAGAAAGGAGCGTAGGAAAGAGAGAGAGAGAGAGAGAGTGGCATAGATACTCAGTTTGATGGAGAGGGCTGCATTTTTATAAATTATTCCAAAGATAAAATAGATAACTTGCTCAGCTGTTTAGATTCTGACGGTAATGTGTGTGTGTGTGTGTGTGTGTGTGTGTGTGTGTGTGTGTGTTAATGTGTAGGCGGTTTGTTTCATATGTAAATTTCTCCTTCTTTTTACCTCCTCTTCTCCCTCCTTCCCTCCTTCTCTACCTCCCCTATTTTTCCCTGGGATGGAGGTTGTATGTGTGTGTGTGTGTGTGTGTGTGTCTATGTGTGTGTGTGTGTGTGTGTGTGTGTGTGTGTGTCTATGTGTGTGTGTGTGTGTGTGTGTGTGTGTGTGTGTGTAAGTCCGCTTTTTCACGTGGCTATTGATAATATAGAATTTGTTCATATCTACATTTGAGTAGGTAGAAGAAAAATAGTAGTAGTAGTAGTAGTAATAGTAGTAATAGTGATAGTAGGAACAGCAGCAGCAGTCGTATTAGTTTTGGTCGTTGCGGTGATAACATCTGGTCAAGGAAGTTTAGGAGGGAGAGGAGAAAGGTAAAGAGGAAGGAGAGAAGGGAGGGATGGAGGAGGGCAGGTAGGAAGGAAAGAAAGAAGGGAGGGAGGGAGGGAGGCAGCAGCAAAATTGACATAAATTTTCTGGACTTCTTTTTGTGGGCCTCCCCCGCCACAGCCAACAATGGAGGAGGAGGAAGAAGAGGAAGAGGAGGAGGAGGAGGAGGTTGTGGTGATGGAGGAGGTGGAGGACGAGGATGAAATAAACGAAAAAAAACAATGTGGGGGAGAGAGAGAGAGAGAGAGAGAGAGAGAGAGAGAGAGAGAGAGAGAGAGAGAGAGAGAGAGAGAGAAATATAGAATGTAATAACTGAAAACCGTCTTTGGGTGATTAGTTTTGTCTGCGGGAAGAGAAGGAGGAGGAGGAGGGAAAGAATGAATGGAAGGAGGTAAGAAAGGGAGAGATGAGAGAGAGAGAGAGAGAGAGAGAGAGAGAGAGAGAGAGAGAGAGAGAGAGAGAGAGAGAGAGAGTAATAACTGAAAACCGTCTTTGGGTGATTAGTTTTGTCTGCGGGTAGAGAAGGATGAGGAGGAGGGAAAGAATGAATGGAAGGAGGTAAGAAAGGGAGAGATGAGAGAGAGAGAGAGAGAGAGAGAGAGAGAGAGAGAGAGAGAGATTACCTGAGATGATAAAAAGGAAGAAAAAAAAACCGACCGAGAGCGCGGGAAAGTAATATATTTTTCATTTACCTCAGTATTGTGGTCACCGTGCTGAGGGGGGGGGGGGGGCATGGGAGGTGGATGAGAGGAAGCATGGAATAATATAAGAGCAGGCAACAGCAATTCGGTTTTCCTGTAACGCAGCTGTCTGCATGCACTCCATTGACCAGAAGAACATATTAAATTACTTGTTTTACCTACGTATTTGAACGTCTTATTCTGTCACACCGCAGAGAAGTAACGTTTAGTGCTAGTTTTAACTTGGTAGCAGCGACAGGCCAAATTTGTGGCTTACCGTGTACCAGCGACTGACCAAATTTTTGTTATGATATAAACCCTCCAAAATAGATGATGTATAAACTGATCACAAATGCGTTAATGTATGTAGATTATGAAATGGTTTGCGTGAGTGATGATTTTTTTCTCATTTTTCTCGCTTATAGGGGCCTTTAAGAAACATGATCCCCGCAGCCACCGGGTAAAAAGAGTTAATTGCATTTATTTTTAACTAGTTCTGGAGGAAGATTGTTCCATTGGCGGATTACTTAGTTCGAGAAAATGAAATCTTGCCAACGTTATTACTAGTAAGTCGCGCATGAATCTGTAGAACAAGATTTATAGTACTTTGATTACTGGAGTTGTTTAGCTACTTGGAGACCCTTATAAAATCTCCTCGTAAAATGTGTTGTCACTAGTCTTTCTCCATTCGGCTGTGTCCTCAACGATGGCATCATTTTCGTGACGAGTTCCATTACTATCTACTCTAATATTTTGATGTCCGTGTTATTATGGGACCAGAGCTGCACTGTGTATTCCAATTGAGATCTCGAATTATACAAAGATATCATTGGTCCCCGCATCCTACACTCGAAGACCCATGCTGTGAACCCGAGAACTAACTCTAAGGCAGATCTGTATTCTTGAAGGTGGTCTGTATGTTTCGGGTCACTGCTGATAGATACCCATAGGTCCGATCCCTCATGTTCGACTTGCATTACATTTGTACATTCATACTGTACATTTGTCGAAATAGGAAGGCAAATGTCACTTATCACACCACTGAATAATTCGGTCATTCCTTTTAAATGATATCGCAGTCGGTCGTCGTTAGGTTGTATATGCGTCATCGGCACACTTTGATAGGTAGGATTTTTAGGCCTATTCATGAATCACACATCCATAAAGATAGCACAGCACTGACCCATGCGGTGCTGCGCTAGTGACGGAGCCAGGAGGAGGAGGAGTGAGGCTAATATTGCGGTAGTCCGTGTCATTACCCGAGAGAGAGAGAGAGAGAGAGAGAGAGAGAGAGAGAGAGAGAGAGAGAGAGAGAGAGAGAGAGAGCACAATACGGAAGTAGATGATACGTATGGGAATTGAGAGGCAGTAGAGGTTGGGGATCTAATTTGTCTTCTTCCGCTACTACTACTACTACTACTGCCACTACTACTACTACTACTACTACTACTACTACTACTACTACTACTACTACTACTACTACTACTACTACTACTACTACTACTACTACTACTACTACTTTTTTTTTTCGTGTACACCTATAGCGCCGGTAGGCTTTTCTTGAGGGGCCTAGATGGTAGTCGGCCCCAGCCCATCATGGCGCAGGCAAGTGTTTATAGTGGCACCATCTCCTCTACTACTACTACTACTACTACTACTACTACTACTACATACACTGTTACTACATTTAATTACGTGTACCCCATCAACAACATCACTGGCAGCAGCAGGAGGAGGCGTAGCTGTCGGTAATAAACCAAATTAATTCCACAGCTCGTCGGCTTTGGACAGCTTATTGTTCTTCCTGGAGGAGGAGGAGGAGGAGGATTAATCACAGAAGAGCAGTATTAATTTGATGAGAAGGGGAAGGGTGGGAATTAGAGGAGGGAAAGGAGACAAGTGGGAGATGCATTAATGTCATGAGGGAGATTAAGGGTTGATATTAGGAAGGTAAATATTACGAAAATTTTTATTATTATTATTATTATTATTATTATTATTATTATTATTATTATTATTATTATTATTATGATTAATATTAACGTTTTTTTTTTCTCTTTTCAGGTGAGTGTGATAACTTCCGATGAGTCCTTCTTCTTCTTCTTCTTCTTCTTCTTCTTCTTCTTCTTCTTTTCCTTTTCTTTTTCTTTTTTTCTTTTCTTTTTCTTCTTTGCTGCTTCTTCCTCTTTTTTTCTTTTCTCCTCCTCCTCCTCTTCCTCCTCTTCCTCCTCCTCCTCCTCCTCCTCTTCCTCCTCCTCTTCCTCCTCCTCCTCCTCCTCCAAAATTGTGTCATCTTAGGTAAGTGAAAGCAAATGAACATGCATACAAATGACACACACACACACACACACACACACACACACACACACACACACACACACACACACACACGTTGACCAAATTAGCTGTGTTTTCTGTTGTCTTTGAAAGAGAGAGAGAGAGAGAGAGAGAGAGAGAGAGAGAGAGAGAGAGAGAGAGAGAGAGAGAGAGTAAAATAAAATAAAATGTGGTTTGTAACAATTGATTTTCTGTTATAATTGGTTTTGCTATTTGTTCCCTCTCTCTCTCTCTCTCTCTCTCTCTCTCTCTCTCTCTCAACAAACGAGAAAGTAAAAACAAACAAATTCAATTAACTTCCCTCTCTAAGTGTTTATTGCTTTTCTGTTGTTGTTGTCGTCGTCGTTGCTGTTATTATTGTTGTTTGTGGTCGTACTGGGAGTGGTGGTGGTCGTCGTTTGTTTATAGCACCTCAGTACCTATAGAGGTCGTTTGATGCTGTGTCGTCAGTCGTAGTGGTCCTAAATGACACACTATTGATGTTTTCCTGAATAATTACAATCCTCACACGCATCATTAGGTCGGCAGAGGGTGGTATTGCTTGTATTGCTCTCTGTCTGAAGTTAAGTCATTCATTGCTAAGAGATGTCGCCTATTACCAATGACACACTATTGATGTTTTCCTGAATAAATACAACACGCATCATTAGGTCGGCAGAGGGCGGTTTTGTTTGTATTGCTTTCTGTCTGAAGTTTAGTCATTCATTGCTAAAGGGGCTATTACAATGGACAAATTTTCCGTAGATCTTCAGTCAAACCACGATTTCCGCTAGCGTGGTTCTCATTTGTTTCTTGTTAGTGGTGCTGCTGCTGCTGGTGAGTAATACTGTTGTCCTTTGGTGAAATCGACAGTAGCTTTGGAAGATCGTGGACAAATCAGAAAACCACGGAAATAGGAGAACCACGCCAGCGGAAATCGTGGTTTGACTGAAGATCCACGGAAAATTTGCCCAGTGTAATACCCCCTTAAGAGATGTCACTTATTACCAACTCCAAAACTAACGACATCTTCTAAATTGTTTGTGCCTTTGATAAATTCCATGTTATTCCCTTTCAATTACATATTTTTCTTGGCCTTTTTACACTGTACTATTACTAACAGGGAAAGTGAATATGTCGGCTGTAGTCATTAAACCTTAAAAACATATCATATAGAAAGTTAAGTAACAGATAGGGTTTGGCTGACTGATATGTTTGGAACTGATCTTAAGGTAATGGTCGAGGAAGGGAGAGCTTCGAGAGGGGCGATTATAACTTCATATAATTCCAGTAGTCTTCTTTCCTTCCTCTTATCTGGTCAGCTGTAGTTCCGCATTCAAAAGACTAAACACCTTTGATCATAGAATTCTCACCGAGGCATCACACATGTCAAAATAATTTCATTGGCAAAGGACTTTCATTTGATAGGTAACCTCTGACTCAATATACACACAATACAGTCTTCCTTCTTTTATCTATATCTTTTCAGCTATCAATAGAGAGTAAGCATTATTAATCGTAGAACCATTACTAAGATATCCCACACGTCAAAACATACTTATTTCATCACCAAAAGACTTTCATTTCGTAGGTAACCTTTGACACAGTATACAGTATTATACACACAATACAGTCTTCCTTCTTTTATCTATATCTTTTCAGCTTTCAATAGAGAGTAAACATTATTAATCGTAGAACCATTACTAAGATATCCCACACGTCAGAACATATATACTTCATCGCCAAAGGACTTGCAATTGGCAACTTTTGACACGATATATATTTAAACTCTTCTTTCTTTAATGTTTACCTTGCCAGCTTTCAATATAGAGAAGAAGCATTGTTAATCATAGAGTGAATAGTATTACATCCCACATGTCAGAACAGTTTCACCCCATCGCCCAAAGACTTTCAGTGAGTACCCTTCGACTTAATATAAATCCTATACAATTTTCTTTCTTTTCTCTATCTTGTCAGCTTCAGTTCCGTATCCAATAGATTAAATACCTTGCATCATAGTCAACATTAAGATATCTCACACGTCAGAAGTTTTATTCTTTCGCCAAATGACTTAACCCGTCCGCTGCGGTTGGCACGAATTTGGCCTTCACTGGTAGCCTGGTAACATACACTCCCAGGTCTTTCTCTGCCTCTGTGGCGGATAGTGGAGTGTTTCCCATGTGGTATTGGTGTGCTGGATATCCCCTCCCAAGGTGCAGGACTTTCCATTTTTCTTCATTGAATTGTAGCAGCCACTTTTTTGTTCATTCCTGTAGCTTGGTGATGTCTTCTTTAAGGAAATCTGCAGTCAAGGGAATACGACCTTAGTGGCCTTTGGAAATTGTTTTTGTGAGCTGAAAACTACTTAGAATATGGTCCAGTTTTCTGCCATGTTGTGAGAGCTGAAAACTACTTAGAATATGGTCCAGTTTTCTGCCATGTTGTGAGAGCTGAAAACTACTCAGAATTTGGGCCCAGTTTCCTGCCATGTTGTGAGAGCTGAAAACTACTTAGAATATGGTCCAGTTTTCTGCCATGTTGTGAGAGCTGAAAACTACTTTGAATATGGTCCAGTTTTATGCCATCGCCAAAGTGTTCTTATTTCCTGGACTTCGGCGGTGTCTTCAGCAGTAGGTGCATTATAGCCTTTGAGCTCCAAGAACGGTTGCAAGCCTCCGAGGGTAATATTGGTAGCCTCGCGTTAGTCTTCATCTGGTTCTGTGGTCACGTTCAGCTGCTAACTTATGTTGTATATAAGGGGTAACTATTTATATATTTAGATCCATTTCGTTCTGGCTTGATATGAGGTTGGGGATTATCATTACATGTATTTACGAGAGAGAGAGTGGGGGGGTAGGGCTCTGTGTGTGTGTGTGTGTGTGTGTGTGTGTGTGTGTGTGTGTTAATCTTCCTTGCCTGTTAACTTGTCATCCCTTGTCACGTGTACACTCAAACACACACACACACACACACACACACACACACACACACACACACACACACACACACACACACAAACACACACACACACACATAATCTATTTCCCTGCTACCTTAAAACAAACATTCTAAAACCCGTTAAAAACAACTGTCCAATTTAAATTCCCGCGGTGCTTAATTTGCCTCGCCTCGTGCAACACTGTAATCCACCAACCCTCCAATACACGTGATTCTTATATGTGTATTTTTAGACTTAATTTTTTACACTAATTTCCAGTCTCGATATGTCGTAACACACTTTGTTTTGTTTTAGAGGTAAGGGGAGCTTTTTCTGTTCTGTTCCCCAGTTAGACTTTCACCCATACTTAATTTTGTGTCCATTCTCAGCAACAAACTACTTTTTCCATTAATTTCCAGTCTTGATATGTCTTGACACACAGTCTTTTTTAGTTTTAGGGGTAAGGGGAGCTTTTTCTGTTCTGTTCCCCAGTTAGACTTTCATCCATACGTAATTTTGTGTCCATTCTCAGCAACAAACTACTTTTTCCATTAATTTCCAGTCTCGATATGTCGTAACACACTCTGTTTTGTTTTAGAGGTAAGGGGAGCTTTTTCTGTTCTGTTCCCCAGTTAGACTTTCACCCATACGTAATTTTGTGTCCATTCTCAGCTACAAACTACTTTTTCCACTAATTTCCAGTCTTGATATGTCTTGACACACACTCTTTGTTTTGTTTTAGGGGTAAGGGGAGCTTTAACGTGATGGGCTCTGGTCTCCTGATTTAAGTTTTACACTGCTCTATGACTCGCTATTCTTATACATTAGATTACACGGGATAGTCCGATTATTTGCCTCTAAGATCTCTATATAACTTCTGCTCGACCTGATTGATTTTACACTTCTCTATTACTCGCTATTCTTATACATTATATTACACGGGACTGTGATTTTTTGCCTCTAAGAACTCTATATAACTTCTGCTCGAGCTGATTGGGTTGAGAGGAGGATAGGAAGGGAGGATGACATTACATATACAATCGGTTAACAGGGAAAGACTAATGTTTCGCTTCTTAACCCGGTAGCTGCGGGGATCATGTTTCTTAAAGGCCCCTCTAAGCGAGAAAAATGAGAAGAAATCGTCTCTTACGCAAACCATTTCATAATATATATCAACGCATTTGTGATCAGTTTATGCATCATCTATTTTGGGGGGTTTATATCATGTCCAAAATTTATCCTGTCGCTGGTACACGGTAAAGCCACAAATTTGGCCCGTCGCTGCTACCGGGTTAAGAATTCTCTCTATATAACTTCTACACGAACTGACCAGATTAAGAGAATGTTAGGGAGGAAGGGTGGACGACAGAATGAAAGACGGTACTGTATAACCCACCATCCTTACACAATAGGTTAAACATGGATAGAGTCTGATTTTTCGCCTCTTAAGAACTCTCCCTCTATCTAAAGTCCTACATGCTTTGACCGGATTAAGAGAAGGCTAGAAAGGAGGGGAGGGCGACAAGAGTATAGGAGAAAGTACACTATGCTATAACCGGCAATCCATATATACAGTAGATTAAACAGGGATAGAGTCTGAGAGGAAGGAGGGAATGAAGGAAAGAAGAAAGGAAGGAAGAAGGAGAGAAAGAAAGGAGGAGGGAACAGTAGCGACTGGGTCAATTAAACAAGAGCTCTATACAACTTCTACACGAGGTGACCTTTAAGAGACGGCTATGGGAGGAAGGAGGGAATGAAGGAAAGAAAGGAAGAAAGAAAGGAGGAGGAAACAGGAGCGACAGGATCAATTAAACAAAGTATCATTTTACGCAGTCCAGTCCGGTATCAGCATCATCATCTCGTAGCTCTCGGTCCATTATCAGCATCGTCACTTTGCATCTCAGTCCAGTATCAGCACCGTCATCTTGCTGTCCACTCTAAGCCCTGTCCTGTCGTGGGTGTGTGTTAGGGTCCAGGGTGTGACGCAGCGTGGTGGTGGGGTGTCTTGTGTGGCGCCTCGTGTCTCGTGTGTTCCTCTCCTTCTCCCTCTTCGTCCCTGTGTGTTGCTCGGAGCTCTCGGGGGTGGTGGCGGCGGCAGCGATGTGTCCCGTTGCAGCGCCTCCTCTTGGCTGGTTCCGTGATGGTTCTTCTGCGGGTAGCGACGTCTCTGTGCAGCGAAGGTAAATGTCTGGCGTCTGTGCTTCTTTGACCTGTCTTGTGGTTGCTTGGTGCTCGCTAGAGGCTCCATACTTCACCTTCTCCTGCCGGTAATGTCTGTAGTGCAAGGTAGATGTGTTACGTGTGCGTTTTCCACCTTGTTTTCGAGGAGTCTTGTGGGCGCTCGGCGTGTGGTGCTTTGAGTGTCTTGTGGTTGTTTGGTGCTCGCCAGAGGCTCCATACTTCACCTTCTGCTGGTAATGTCTAGTGGAAGGTAGATGTGATAGGTGTGCGTTCTCCACCTTGTTGTAGTCAGGATATTGTTTTCGAGGAGTCTTGTGGGTGCTCGGCGTGTGCTGCTTTGACCTGTTTTGTTGTTGTTCGGTCACGCTAGAGGTTCCTTAATCCACCTTCTCCTGCCGGTAATGTCTTTAGTGCAAGGTAGATGTGATAGGTGTGCGTTTTTCACCTTGTAGTCACAATAAGTGGCCCTTGCACCTGAGTTTACCTTTCTAATTAATTATCCTCGCACCTGAAGTTCATTACAGCAGACAATAAACAGTAAAAGAGAAACGGGGATGGAAATATGTAACCTTAATACAGACAGAAGAAACAATAACGTTTTCCACCTTGTTGTTGTCACGATATTGTTTTCGAGGAGTCTTGTGGGTGCTCCTGCCGTTAACGTCTAATTAAAAGGTAAATGTGTTTGGTGTTTACCTTAAAGTAATCACGATATAGATTTCAAGATGTTGTTTAGATATGTTTTTTTATTGTTCTTGCTTCTTGGACGACTTTGTGTTTCGGTGTAGTTTGGTTCGGTTAGGTTGAGTGGGCGTTGTGTTGGTGACTGTGGCCAATGCGGCGTAATTTAAGATCTTTTTCGTTGTTGTTCAGGTTTCCTCGGTGATTTGGTGGGTCTAGGAGAAGTCAAGTTAGGTTAGGTTAAGTTATAGTCTGAGAGGGCGTGGTGGCGGTGGGGTGGGTTACAAGGGCGTGGTTATAGGCGTAATTTAGGATCGTTTTCGTTGTTGTTCAGGTTTCCTCTGTGATTTGGTGGGTCTAGGAGAAGTCAAGTTAGGTTAGGTTAAGTTATAGTCTGAGAGGGCGTGGTGGCGGTGGGCTGGGTTACAAGGGCGTGGTTATAGGCGTAATTTAGGATCGTTTTCGTTGTTGTTCAGGTTTCCTCTGTGATTTGGTGGGTCTAGGAGAAGTCAAGTTAGGTTAGGTTAGGTTATCGTCTGAAAGGGCGTGGTGGCGGTGGGCTGGGTTACAAGGGCGTGGTTATAGGCGTAATTTAGGATCGTTTTCGTTGTTGTTCAGGTTTCCTCTGTGAGTTGGTGGGTATAGGAGAAGTCAAGTTAGGTTAGGTTAGGTTAAAGTCTGAGAGGGCGTGATGGCGGTGGGCTGGGTTACAAGGGCGTGGTTATAGGATGAGGCAGAAGAAGAACTGTGATTGAACGTGCATTTTATTGTTGCCTTTTGTTACGAATAAGTTAGTAAAGAAAAAAAAGAAAATCAAGGAGAATAATTGAATGAAAAAAGTAAGAAAAGTAAATAAGTAAGAATGATGAGCTGTTTCGCATTATTCTTTCTTGTGTAGCTTTATTGGCTTAGAAGGGGTAAAGCGAGGTTAGGTTAGGTTAGGTTAGGTTAGGTTAGGTTAAGTTAGGTTAGGTTAGGTTAGGTTAAGTTAGGTTAGGTTAGGTTAGGTTAGGTTAGGTTAGGTTATAATGCGAAAGGCGAGGTATTGGTTATATGTAAAGGCAGAGGATGCATTAAGCTGCTTTAAGTTAATTTATGGAAGGTTACGTTTGAAAGGGCGTGGCTAGGTTAAGGCAGAGAAAGAACGAAGGAGCTGTTTTAGGTTTAGGAGAGGTTAGGTTAGGTTAAGTCTATAACGGCGTGGCTAAGCTAAGGTAGAGAGAGAATCTTCTTCCCGAAATTGACCTCTCTTTTTGGACACTCCTTTGACCTCTATTCAGGAGCAGTAAGTAGCGGGCTTTTTTTTTATATTTTTTCTTTACGCCCTTGAATTGTCTCCTTAGCTGTAAAAAAAAATATAGAGAGGAGCTGTTTTAGGTTTAGGAGAGGTTAGGTTAGGTTAAGCTAGCTCTAAAAGGGCGTGGTTAGGCTAAGGCAAAAGAAGAACCAAGGAGCTATTTTAGGTTTAGGAGAAGTTAGGTTAGGTTAGGTCTATAAGGGCATGGTTAAGCTAAGGTAGAGAGAGAATAGAGGAGCTGTTTTAGGTTTAGGAGAAGTTAGGTTAGGTTAGGTCTATAAGGGCATGGCTAAGCTAAGGTAGAGAGAGAATAGAGGAGCTGTTTTAGGTTTAGGAGAGGTTAGGTTAGGTTAGGTTAGGTCTATAAGGGCGTGGTTAAGCTAAGGTAGAGATATAATAGAGGAGCTATTTTAGGTTCAAGAGGTTAGGTTAGGTTAGGTTAGGTTAGGTCATAGAGGGCGTGGATAAGCTAAGACTAAGAGATAATGAAAGAGCTGTTTTAGGTCAGAGAGGTTAAGTTAGGTTACATCTGAAAAGGCGTCATTATAGGCTAAGGGAGAGGAAGAATTAAGGGGATGTTTTAGGCCTAGCAGAGGTTGTTAGGTTAGGTTACATCTGAAAAGGCGTCATTATAGGCTAAGGCAGAGGAAGAATTAAGGGGACGTTTCAGGCCTAGGAGAGGTTGTTAGATTAGGTTACATCTGAAAAGGCGTTATTAGGCTAAGGCAGAGGAAGAATTAGGGGGATGTTTTAGGCCTAGGAGAGGTTGTTAGGTTAGGTTAGGTTAGGATAAAGCAATGAAAGAAATAGAGTTGTTTCGCATCCCTCCTGCTTCTCGCGTGACTTTGTGGGTTTCTTGTGTGAATTTTTCCTTAGCACGAAGGTATGAACCGAGGAGGAGGAAAGTTTGTCTCCATATTGCTTGCAGTGCGTGACCCCAAAACCTGCTTAAGATACTTCCATGGAAACACACACACACACACACACACACACACACACACACACACATATCATCATCGTATTTCATAACAACACGTGAGTTAATACTTCAGTGGATGAGAGGATGCTAGAGAGCTGAATTGATGATTGAAAACGCGAACTTAAGACGGTTACTGTATTAAATTGAATGGTTGAATGGTAATGGGGTTGAGAAATTGAACTGGTTACTTTAGGGAATAAAAAAAAATTGTAATGGGTGGTGCCAAGTTTAAGTGGTTGCTATATAAAATTACGATTTAGGATGGTAAAGGGGAGTGGAAAAGTTGAGATACATAGGAATACATATTAATACATAGGATGGTAAAAAGATGGTAGTGTAGGTTTAAAATGGTTATTGGAAAATGTAAATAAATTGTCGTATTGGTGGAAGTGTTGGAAAGTCGTGTCGGTGATAAATAGAAAGTGGAAATGGTGGTGATAGTCCTTGCAGTGTTACTAGCTGATAATGGTGATAATAATAGTAATGGTAATGGTAATGATAATAGTAATGGTGATGGTAATGATAATAGTAATGGTAATGATAATAGTAATGGTAATGGTAATAGATGATGCAAGTAATGGTGGTAGATAATTGAAAAATGTCAGTAGTTGAAGTTGGTAATTTTACTACTAATACAAATAATAGGTAATAAAGATAACTAGAAATATCAGAGCGATGTAGTTTGATGTATTGTTATTATTATTATTATTATTGTTATTACTTATTATTATTATTATTATTACTATTATTATTATTATTATTATTATTATTATTACTACTACTACTACTACTACTACTACTACTACTACTACTACTACTACTACTACTACTACTGGCTTTAAATAGTTATATATCCACAACATTTTTATTTTCGCCGCGGCAGTCGTTATACTAATCCTAAGCTGTTCGTGTCTGTCCCCGGCAAGGAAGGGCTGAGCAAGTGTGTGTGTGTGTGTGTGTGTGTGTGTGTGTGTGTGTGTGAGTCGTATTTTGTGGGGTAAACCATTTTTTCGTTTTCTCTTTTTTTTCTTTTGTCTCCAGTTTAACGTTTTTTTTCCTCAAGGCGGGGATTAGGGGGGGAGGAGGGGGGAGTATAGTTGTTGTTGTTGTTGTTGTGTCTTTATTATTATTATTATTATTATTATTATTATTATTATTATTATTATTATTATTATTATTATTATTATTATTATTATTACTTCTACTACTACTACTACTACTACTACTACTACTTCTACTACTACTACTAGTCTTTTTACCACTGCTGTCACCGCCATCGTCATCACCACCATTTTCCTCTTAACAAGTTGCTCATAAATCCTGTGTGTTTGTGTTTGTATGTTTGTATGTCTGGGTGTATTTGCATGCGTGCGTGCGTGCGTTCGTGTGTGTGTGTGTGTGTGTGTGTGTGTGTGTGTGTGTGTGTGTGTGTGTGAGAGAGAGAGAGAGAGAGAGAGAGATGAATGCTGAGAACGGTAAACAGTCATGAATCAGCAAATAACTCGTATTGTCAACATTTCCTAATCAGCATCGCCTGTTTGCTGACCCAGAAACCCGCTGACATGGACCAACAATACCCGAATTACCACACAAATAAACACATCAGTGGTAAAAAGTATGAATGTGTTACTGTTCCGTAGAGTTGTTTATCATGCGTGGACCTGACAGCAGAAAAAGACAGTGAGCCTATTTCACAGTCCAACACAGTGTCTTCGTAACAACCCGAACCAAACTTTAGAATCCCATACAATCCAAAATGGGGAGGTCTTCGATGCCACACTAAATACACAAGACTTTTCCTGTATAGTTTCGTCAAATTTGTGAACTTAAATATAAACACAAGGAAATTTCGAAGGCTCTGGTATTGGTTTGGGAGTTTACTAACCTGTCATGGGGAACTGTGAAACTGGCCCTGTGTATCAAAATGGCTGTAATAGGCTGAAAATACTCCTTCTAACACATACACGCACATTCACCTCAGTAGTAAGTCTAAGGTCGGTATTATAAGACACATCAGTATTTCTATAGGTCAAAGAGGGGGTCTGTCGGGTTCAAATGAGTGTTTCTTTAGGTTCATGGTACAGAAGAAGGGTCAATCTACCACCAGGGTCATAAACTACCCCTGGAAATGCCCCAAACTCCTACGAAAGCCTTGTCAAATATGTGTGTTTTGGGGTTCGAGGTACAGAAGAAGGGTCAAACTACCACCAGGGTCATAAAACTACTCCTGGAAATGCCCAAAACTACTACGAAAACCTTGTCAAATATGTGTGTTTTGGGGTTCATGGTACAGAAGAAGGGCCAAACTACCACCAGGGTCATAAAACTACCCCTAGAAATGCCCACAACTCCTACGAAAGCCTTGTCAAATATGTGTTTCTTTAGGCTCAGGGTACAGAAGAAGGGCCAAACTACCACCAGGGTCATAACACTACTCCTGGAAATGCCCACAACTCCTACGAAAGCCTTGTCAAATATGTGTGTTTTGGGGTTCGAGGTACAGAAGAAGGGCCAAACTACCACCAGGGTCATAAAACTACACCTGGAAATGCCCACAACTCCTACGAAAGCCTTGTCAAATATGTGTGTTTTGGGGTTCATGGTACAGAAGAAGGGTCAAACTACCACCAGGGTTATAAAACTACTCCTGGAAATGCCCCAAACTCCTACGAAAGCCTTGTCAAATATGTGTGTTTTGGGTTCATGGTACAGAAGAAGGGCCAAACTACCACCAGGGTCATAAAACTACTACTGGAAATGCCCAAAACTCCTACGAAAGCCTTGTCAAATATGTGTTTCTTTAGGTTCAGGGTACAGAAGAAGGGCCAAACTACCACCAGGGTCATAAAACTACTCCTGGAAATGCCCAAAACTCCTACGAGAGCCTTGTCAAATATGTGTTTCTTTAGGTTCAGGGTACAGAAGAAGGGCCAAACTACCACCAGGGTCATAAAACTACTCCTGGAAATGCCCAAAACTCCTACGAAAGCCTTGTCAAATATGTGTTTCTTTAGGTTCAGGGTACAGAAGAAGGGCCAAACTACCACCAGGGTCATAAAACTACCCCTAGAAATGCCCACAACTCCTACGAAAGCCTTGTCAAATATGTGAACTTGGGCGATGAAATGTTTTAAAATACGACCTTTAATGTCCACTGTTACGTCGAGTTACTTATCATATCGTGCGTGGAACTAACAACGGAGGGCTAACCAATGTATCAGTGTGTCAACCATGGAATAGTACACAAAACATATTCCCTTAAACACACACACATGCACATTCACCTCACGAGTAATGTCTCACTAAATAACTGTTACATCGAGTTTCTTATCCTACCATGCGTGGAACTGACAGCAGATGGACGGTCAGTGTATCAAAGTGGCAACTCATGAACCGTAGAAATCAGGAGCACACAGACGGAGAACCATATACCGTATTCACATCGCTTGCGGCTCTCAAACAACGATTTCCAAAGGCCACAAACAAGATCAGTCGAGTTCTCATGAGTCTGTTCCAAGTTCACGGTGCAGAAGCCTTGTCAGACTCTCACTTTAAAGGCTCCTAAATCTATACCCATGGAAATACTCACAACCTCTACGAAAGCCTTGTAAAATGTGGGTGTGTAAGCGCCGAAATCAATGAGAATATGGTCCCAGGGAACGTTGCCAGGTTGTCGCACTCAGCCGATTATGTTTCCCGACTTCCTACGCCTAAACTGTCTTCTGGGCTCCAATAACGAAACTCATTTATAGTTATCGTTAAAAGAGTTAGATCCTGATGTTTCTTGGCAATAGTTAGGCGTCAGAAACCGGTAAATACTATGCTCTGAGTACGACAATCTGGCAAAGGTGGTCCCAGGTGCAGAGATTGTTGTATATATTGTATGTTTAGAGAGTATTAGATATATTAGAGGGCTTGCCGGAGCAGGATGGAGTACACGACGTCAAACGGAGAGGTGGAGGACGTTTGGAAAGGCCTCTACCCTACAGTTGGCCGATGATGATGATGATAATGATTGTTCGTGCCCATAGATAGGTTCCCGAAGTGTGTGTGTGTGTGTGTGTGTGTGAGAGAGAGAGAGAGAGAGAGAGAGAGAGAGAGAGAGAGAGAGAGAGAGAGAGAGAGAGAGAGAGAGAGAGAGAGAGAGAGAGAGAGAGAGAGAGAGAAGGGTGAAGAGGAAGGAGAGGATGAATGAGAGGCGAGAGGTAATGGAGCTAATGGAGGTAATTGAATGTGTGCAGGTGTGAAGGTGGACACAGATACTCGTGTGTGTGTGTGTGTGTGTGTGTGTGTGTGTGTGTGTGTGTGTGTGTGTGTGTTTGTGTGCAGGGAGGCGGGCGCTGGGAGGAGCCGTGCCCGAGCCTTCAACTCCTTAGCTCACGACGGAGGGGCAGCAGGGCGGCTGGCAGGACCACGTGGCAGGGAGGCGCGGCGGGCAGGGGACTCCTCTCACGTGGTTCTCACAGTCATTATTATCAGCGGGTCCCTCGGCCTGCGCGGGGCCCAGGGGCGCCTCCCCCCTCCCCTATATTTAGAGGGCGGCTCAGCACGGGTTCGCCGCCCGTCACTGTGTTGCGCTGCTTGCTGTGGTGGTGGGCAGAGAGACGCCCCTTGCGCCTCCTGTACAGGGTTGCCGCGGCAGGGTGGTTGAGGCTGTCTGCTGGTGTGGTAACAACCCGTGGTGAGCCCGGCGCGGACACGCTCTGGGCCGTGTGTGTGTATGTGTGTGTGTTTTGAACATCTGGCAACCCGCCGCACCGGGTCGGGATCTCCCGGGGAGTCAAGGAAAACTTACCTTAGTGTCTGTGTGACGTTGGGTAAGCGAGCGTGTGCGCCGCCGCTCCGCCGCCAAGGCACATAGCTACACACACCGCCCGGAGGATTGGTGTCCTGCAGAGCCCGACGCCGCAGGGAGGACGTCTTGCCGCCGCCCAGGGAATGTGTGTGTGTGCGGGCAGCGCTGGCGTGCCCACGGGGTGCGGCGTTTAGTCTGAGTGAAACTTAAATGCCCACCTGGATACCTACCTGTGAGGCGACGACCAGCGGTGTGGCGTGAACGGCTCTTCGGGAGCAGCGGAAGCCGTAAGGCAAACTACACCCGCATCACCTTACTGACATCATCTTCCTGTGTGTGCGTGCGTGCGTGCGTGGCGTGCATCAGACCTGTCGCCTTGTGGAACAGCCGCTGATGGAGACGGAATGTGTTGCTATTGATTCTTCAAGATACTGAAGACCCCGGTGGAGGTGTGTGTTTGTGTGTGTGTGTGTGTGTGTGTGTGTGTGTGGCGTGGCAGGGTAGGCGTCTGCTGGGTGGCCCGTCCGCGTGGGCGGCGACGCCCGCTGTGACCCTTCCTGGTGTGCTGGCCTGTGTGCCCCATTGCTGGGGACGCCCCGCGTCGTGGACTGGCAAACGGCGGAAGCTGCGGCCAGCAGGAACCGCTGCAAAAAGATGTTTGCTTAGCGTTTTTTATGTCCTGCCACAGCCGCGTGTAGCAGAGATCATCTCTTACGAGGAGGGCCCACCGGCACCCCCGTGGTCACCCCGCGACCCTTCCCCTCCTGAGGGAGGCGTCGCCGCGTCGTGGGGCGTGCTGGCCATTGGCTGGTACGCGTCGCCGTCACCTGAGTTTTGCGGGAGAAGCGGAGCACCAGCGGCGCTGATTCACGTGGAATACCCCGGCGTGGGCTGGCGGCGGCTCAAGCCTGTGTGTGAGGTGCCACGAGCCGTGCTGTGACGAGGCGAGGCGTGTGTGTGAGTGTGTGTGTGTGGCTGCCGTGCAGGGGACGACTGCCCTCAGGGGGAACATGCGACTGACGGAGTAACGAATCCTTGACCCACGCCCCTGTGTAGCACCAGCAGGCGAGGACACTTGTGGGGGGGAGTCTCACGGGGCACCTCCACCCCCCATCCACCCCCTGGCCCCCCTAACCCCGCCCCCCAATCCTGCCATAAGCTGCCCCCCGCAAGATGCCAAGTCTGGACGCCACCGGCACCATGGAGAACGCCATCAACAAATGTGAGTAACGGGAGAGAGAGAGAGAGAGAGAGAGAGAGAGAGAGAGAGAGAGAGAGAGAGAGAGAGAGAGAGAGAGAGAGAGAGAGAGAGAGAGTGTGTGTGTGTGTGTGTGTGTGTTTGAGCGTTGCAGTGGCGGACACGATTATCTTGCTCCCATCGTTTATTTTCTTTACTGTCGCGTGTGGAGTTCGGCAATGGTGCAGCACGCAATGCTCCCCTCGACGTCAGTGCTCCCTCCTTCTCCTCTTCCTCTTCCTCCTCCTCCTCCTCCTCCTCCTCCTCCTTCTCCTCCTCCCGTACGCCTTTTTCTTCCCTTCTTGTCGCTGCTCCGTTTTGCCTCCTTCCCTCTCTAGTCTCCCTGCTTCCATTCCCCTTATAATCCTTCCCCGTTCTTCCTTCTTATCTCACTCCACCCTTATTTCTTCACCGTTATTTCTTCCTTCCTTCTTTTCTTTTCCTTTTTCCCCAATCTACATCCACTCCATTCTTCTTCACTCCACAATTCTTCATATTTCTCATTCCACCTCATATCAGGATCATTAAGGCCTTACTGCAGCTGCCACGTCCGTCATTTTTACAAACTGTTTCCATTGGTGATCCATTTTAAGCATTGTATCGAGGGAGTCTGCAAAAGGCCGGTTAAGCATAATGAGTCCCCCGAGGGTTGATAGATGAGTGTTACTGCCAGGTGGAGGTGTGGTTTGTGAGGTAAGCAACGTGTCTCTTGCTTACCTGTCGAAGTTTTCTTACCCAACTGATGGGATTCCTTCTCTTACCTGCTTGCTACCTCTCTCTGGCTATCTTCCTTTCAGCTCTCTTTTAGTACCGTGATATCTTTTCTGCTGCTCGTGTGGTTGTGTGGTGGTAGATGATAGATGTGGTGCTTGCTAGGAGGAGGAGGAGGGAGGTAGTGTGTTGATTGACGACTTGATTCTCTGTTAATGAGGTTTGTTTTATTTTTTTTCGTCTATTCCTTCTCTTCTGCATCTCTTCCTTCCTCACTGGACTCCTCTGTTTTTCTGCCTCCTTTTTCTTTTTCATCATCATCTACCTCCACTTTCTCGTCCTTGTCCTCCTTTTCAACCTCTTCTCCTGTTGGTGGTGAGTGCTCTAACTGATAATTGGTTCACGGATAGAGAAATGCAATATCCGTCAGGGTTACTTTATTGACAAAAATCACACAGGTCATTGACGCGGACAAGACACAAATAGAGATGGTTGAGTGTATATGTGTTTATGAAGATGTGGTGTAGTGTGAATGACATTGGTGTATTGGTGTAAATGTGGTTGAGTGTATATGTGTTGATGAAGATGTAGTGTAGTGTGAATGACATTGGAGTATTGGTGTAAATGTGGTTGAGTGTATATGTGTTTATGAAGATGTAGTGTAGTGTGAATGACATTGGAGTATTGGTGTAAATGTGGAACAATATGTAGAAGAGAACTGTAGCAAGACGAGGACAGACAGTGGAAGATAAACGAGTAACAAGCTAACATTGATGACGCAACACGGACAACAGGGAGACTTAGACGGCACAGGAGACACAAGACGAGGAGCGACGAAAACGTTGACACAAATACACTTAATGAGTCTGTGCTGCAGCGCCACACTGAACCAGTTAGCAGTTAGAGCACTCACTTACCACTAACACTCCTTTCTAACTGTTCTTCAGCCTGTTCCTTCCTCTGCCCCTCCTCTTCTTCCACTACCTCCTCCTCCTCCTTATCTCCTCCTTATACTCTATCTTAGGCATTTCTCTAATCGTTCCTCATCCTACGTCTAACTGTTCCTCCTCTTCTTCCTCTTCTTCGTTCGCCTCTTTCATTTCCTCCTCCTCCTCCTCCTCCTCCTCCTCCTCCGTCAATAAGCAATAGGTTCTCGGAGTCTTCTCTCGCCCCCTGATGCAGAATATATATATAAATAAACTCATCTTTAAACAAATAGACATACCAGTAATATATCCTCCTCCTCCTCCTCCTCCTTTCATTTTGTTTCCGCCTTTCTTCCTCTGTTTCTCTTTCTTTTTTTTTCTTCCTCCTCCTCAGCTCTTAAATTTCGCTTCCCTTTCTCTTCTTTTGCATTTTCTCCTCCTCCTCCTCCTCCTCCTCATATTTACCTCTTAAATATTGCTTCCTCCTCTCCAGTTTTGTTTCCTTTTTCTTCCTCCTCCTCAGCTCTTAAATTTTCCCTCCTCCTCCTCCTCCTCCTCCTCCTCCGCGTCACGCCCCAGGGTCATAATATCTGGGTCTTCCGATGAGAGAGATGAAGGTTCCCAGGGTTAATGAGAGAGAGAGAGAGAGAGAGAGAGAGAGAGAGAGAGAGAGAGAGAGAGAGAGAGAGAGAGAGAGAGGGTAACTTTAGTGCTTTGCTCATGTTTTGGGGAGGAAAAATAAATGTGTGTGTATGTGTGTGTGTGTGTGTGTGTGTGGCATAATGGGGTCCGGTAAATGGTCATAGTGTTTTCAAGTGGAAGGCTTCATGAGAGAGAGAGAGAGAGAGAGAGAGAGAGAGAGAGAGAGAGAGAGAGAGAGAGAGAGAGAGAGAGAGAGAGAGAGAGAATTCTAACCACTATCATATTTTCTTCTCAACTTTTTCTCCAATTTCTGCTGTTCCTCTTCCTCCTCCTCCTCCTCCTCCTCCTTCCAACCGTTCTCTTTCCTCTTCCTTTCCCTTATGTCACCCTTTCCTTCCTCTTCTCCCTCTCCCTCTCTATCTCTTTTCCCTCCAGCCCTCCCTTCCTTCTCTCTCTTATCTCCCCTCCAGTCCTCCCCTTCTTATTTCCCTCCCCTCTCCTTCCTCTAGTGTCTCCCCTCCTTCCTTCCTTCCTTCCTCCCCTCCTTCCTATTCTGACTTCCCTCCCCATATCCTTTATTTCCTTACATCCCTCTTTCTCTTCCCCTCCTCCTCCTCCTCCTCCTCCTCCTCCTCTCAACCATAGCAGATAAATTCAAGAACGAGGATGATAGTTTTGGAATGGTCGTTTTCTAAGTCGTGTGAGAGAGAGAGAGAGAGAGAGAGAGAGAGAGAGAGAGAGTCGCTACTTCACAAAATCGCTGTAGCAACCGCCCCCCTCTCTCTCTCTCTCTCTCTCTCTCGCGTGTACTTAGAGACCTGCTTCAGCTATTTTTTTTTTTTTCATAAGGTCAGGGGGAATTTTAGGGGAGTAAATGAGGAGGAGGAGGAGGAGGAGGAGGAGGAGGAGGAGGAGGGTGTACCTACGCGGAGGTCCTCTTAAAACATTACTCTTACAATCAAGTGTACTCTAATCTCTCTCTCTCTCTCTCTCTCTCTCTCTCTCTCTCTCTCTCTCTCTCTCTCTCTCTCTCTCTCTCTCTTCTACTCTTGACTCTCTCCCGGAAGCTAAGGAGAGAGGGTGCGGAGAAGAGGAAGGGGAGGAGGAGGAGGAGGAGGAGGAGGAGGAGGAGGAGGTATTAAGGGATCAAAGAGTACGCAGAGAGGGAGGAAGAGGAGGGAGGGTGAAAGTGTGTGTGTGTGTGTGTGTGTGTGTGTGTGTGTGTGTGTGTGTGTGCCTCAGCGTTGAGAGTATTAGTTAATGTTTCACACACACACACACACACACACACACACACACACACACAGATGATGATGATGATGGTGGTGATAATGACGCCAATAACAGCTCGTCATGGTGATAATGGAGGAGGTGTGACGGTCATTAAGCGGTGATGATGATGATGATGATGATGATGATGAGTAAGTAGGTGGTGGTGGTGGTGGTGGTGACGAAGATGACGATGATGATGAGTAAGTAGGTGGTGGTGGTGGTGGTGGTGACGAAGATGACGATGATGATGAGTAAGTAGATGTTGATGGTGGTGGTGGTGGTGGTGACGAAGATGACGATGATGATGAGTAAGTAGATGTTGATGGTGGTGGTGGTGGTGGTGACGAAGATGACGATGATGATGAGTAAGTAGATGTTGATGGTGGTGGTGGTGGTGGTGACGAAGATGACGATGATGATGAGTAAGTAGATGTTGATGGTGGTGGTGGTGGTGGTGACGAAGATGACGATGATGATGAGTAACTAGGTGTTGATGGTGGTGGTGGTGGTGGTGGTGACGAAGATGACGATGATGATAGCCCCCCCCTCTCCCCCCTCTCCCCCGGCTCCTCTAATGACATAACAAGCTTTAAAAGGGAAGGGGAAGGGGGGGGGGGTCATTAGCCATCGTTGTCAGTCGTCAGAGGAACTTAAAAGGTACAGACCAGCAAATTGTAATGATTCTAATGATTCTAATTTCAGGAGCAGCAACTAGCGGGCTTTTTTTTATTTTTTTATTATTGTTTCCCTTTTTTGTGCCCTTGTGCTGTCTCCTTTGCTGTAAAAAAAAAGACTTCGAGATTTTTTCCTTCATTTTTTCTTTAATTGATTTTCTCGTATTTTTTGTGGATTTTTTTGTCTTGTCATTTTTCTCATTATTTTGGTTTATTTATTTTTTTGGTGTCAGTAGTATTTTTTTTTTTTCGTCATTTACGTTATTTTTTTTTCTAGTATGTTTTTGTGTATTTTTTTCATATTGTGCGATTTTCTTTTTCGTGTATATATATTTTTCGTGTGTAACTTTTGCATTTTTTTTCTGTAACTTTTCTCGTATATTTTTTTGTGGGTTCTCATTCTTTCGACCTCCTCCTCCTCCTCCTCCTCCACCTTCTCCTCCTCCTCCTCTTCCTCCTCCTCCACCTTCTCCTCCTCCTCCTCCATCTTCTACGCCTTCTTTTTCATCTCCTTTTCCTTCGTTTTTTCTCCTTCCTCAGCCCACCACAACAAGCACCACCACCTCCTCCTCCTCCTCCTCCTCCATCTTCTACGTCTTCTTTTTCATCTCCTTTTCCTTCATTTTCTTTTTTTATTCTTCCTCAGCCCACCACAACAAGCACCACCACCACCACCTCCTCCTCCTCCTCCTCCTCCTCCTCCTCCTCCTCCTCTTCCTACTCTTCTTCCTCCTCCTCCTCCTCCTCCTCCTCCTCCTCCTCCTCGTATTCAGGTGTCACTTCTATTCCTGCGTTTTTTTTCCTTTTTTTTCTTCCTTTCCTTTCTCGCTTCCAACAATGCACGTGTCTTATTTTGCAACAGAGAGAGAGAGAGAGAGAGAGAGAGAGAGAGAGAGAGAGAGAGAGAGAGAGAGAGAGGTGGAATGGATGAGGTAAGAGAGAGGTGGAGGAGTAGTGAGTAAATGGGAGAGGAAAGTAAGTGGAGAGATGGAGGTTATGGAGGAGGGAAGGTGGAGAGGTGGAGGAGGAGGGGATTTTTAGGAGGTGGAGAAGGTGGATACAGGCGTGGAATTTTTGGTGTGGGTGTGGTTGTGTGGGAGAGGATGCTGCTTCCGGCCCCTCTCTCTCTCTCTCTCTCTCTCTCTCTCTCTCTCTCTCTCTCTCTCTCTCTCTCTCTCTCTCGGTTACCATGGCTCTATTTCCTGTTTTTGCTTCATATTATTCATATTATCTCCTCCTCCTCCTCCTCCTCCTCTGTTCTTCTTAATGCGTGATAGGTATCGATTCTCGAACTTCGTGTGTGTGTGTGTGTGTGTGTGTGTGTGTGTGTGTGTGTGTGTGTGTGTGTGTGTGTGTGTGTGTGTGTGTGTGTGTGCATATCTGACGTCACAATATTCAGGGAAGTAGAAGGGGGCGGAGGGAGTAGGAGGTGGAGGAGGTGGTAGTGGTGGTGGTGGAGTATGGTGAAGGGGCGGGGCTGTCAGTCACTGGTGGTGGTTGCAATGAACGGAAGAAATACAAGCTCAGCATTGCTACAATTTATTCCTCTTCTTCTTCTTGTTTTAATTAAGGGGGAGGGGTAAGGGAAGGAAATATATAGTAGGGAAAAAAAAATCATTAGTAATAAAAAGTGTAAGAGAAAATAAATAAACGGAGGAGGAGGAGGGAGGGGTAAGGGAAGGAAATATATAGTAGAGAAAGAAACCATTAGTAATAAAAAGTGTAAGAGAAAATAAATAAACGGAGGAGGAGGAGGGAGGGGTAAGGGAAGGAAATATATAGTAGAGAAAATTATCATTAGTAATAAAACAGTGTAAGAAAAAATAAATAAACGGCCCAGGAGGAGGAGGAGGAGGAGGAGATAACTGGACTAACGCTTCTTCAAGGTCTCTAATCGCTTATGCCTCTTCCTCCTCCTCCTCCTCCCCATCCCTCTTCGTCCTCCCATATCTCTCTCCTCCTCCTCCTCCTCCTCCTCCCTCTCTTCTTACAATGCTTCTACCACTCCCCTTCCTCTCTCCATATATCTCCTTCCCCTCCCTCCCACTCACCTCCTCCCCCTCCCTCCTCCGCCTCTCAACGTCACACAGCCTTGGGGACACTTTTTTGTGGGCCTATTTCCGCTTGCTTGAACCCCTGATCGACGCCGGCTTTGTGGGGCCCCTAGGCGTGCACCGGTCCCCAGCAGCCGAGACGTGAGTACCTGGCCAGCCGGGGCGCCCACACACCTTCAGGGCCCCGCCGCCGGCTGCTGGGGGGCCAAACGGCGACTCTCTGCGTAACCTGAGAAGCTGGGAGAGGGGGAGAGGGAGAGAAAGTGAGTGTGAGTGAGAGGGGGTTGTGTGTGTGTGTGTGTGTGTGTGTGTGTGTGTGTGTGTGTGTGTGTGTGTGTGTGTGTGTGTGTGTGTGTGTGTGATTGATACCTCTTTTTCTTTTTTCCCTTTTCCCGTTTTCTCGTTTTCTTTCTTCCCTTTTCCCTTTCTCGTTTTTTTCTTCCTATTCTTTCTTTTTTTATTCATTCATTCCTTTCTTCCTTGCCATTTTTCTCTCATACCTCCAATTTCTTCTTCCTTCCTTTCCTCTTTCCTTCCTTCATTACCGTTTAAACTGTTCCTGTATCTCCTCTTCTTCCTTCCTTTCCTCTTTCCTTCCTTCATTACCGTTTAAACTGTTCCTGTATCTCCTCTTCTTCTTTCCCTCCTCCTCCTCCTCCTCCTCCTCCCTCTCTCGTACATAAAACACTTTGTCACGCTAAATGTAATAACTCACTGTAACATATTGCTTCTCTCTCTCTCTCTCTCTCTCTCTCTCTCTCTCTCTCTCTCTCTCTCTCTCTCTCTCTACACACACACACACACACACACACACACACACACACACACACTGTCACGTTAAATACACTTACCTACCGTAACTTATCTTCCCCCCCCCTCCTCCCCCCCCCTTCCCCTCTCCCCTGTCACCCTGCCGCTATCCCCTACCTTGCCTTAACTCGTTCTTATATCACCCTTCCCTCCCCTTCTCTCTCTCTCTCTCTCTCTCTCTCTCTCTCTCTCTCTCTCTCTCTCTCTCTTCTTCCTTTTCCCTTCCTTCTCTTCTCTTCCGTCTCGTTGTAAATTTTCCTCCTCCATTTTTTCTCTCATACTTTATAGAAGGGAGGGAAAAGGAGGGAGGGAGGCATGGAGGAAGATAGTAGGCGTGTATAATTCAGTTCATTTTCTTTTTCTTTATTTTTTCCTTCCTTATCTTTCATGGTGGGGAGAGGAGGAAAGGGGAGGAATAGCTAGCAAAACTGTGTGTGTGTGTGTGTGTGTGTGTGTATGCGAGCTCGTGCTGTACGTTGCCTGATACACCCCACTATTTTTTTCTTCGTGTTCTCCCGGTCTTGATAGTCTTAAATATTGGTCTTAATAGTTTAAGCTGGGAGAGGAAGGGTAGAGGGGAGGGGGATGGGGGTTCGGGGGGGTGGGGTGACAGACAGGTGGTGGCGGCGGCGGCGGTGGTAATGATAGAGGCTTACACTCGCTCCCAGGGTAGGCAGTTAGGTGTGGGAATACAGGCAGCGGTGGTGACTTCCGGCCTGGCTGACTGTGGTAGTGTAGTGGTGGTGGTGTGGGTAGTGGTGGGGGGGATTGAGGTGGTTAGTATTCGTTGAGGTTATTGGGGATGTGTTTTTTGTTGTTGCCATTCGTGTTATTGTTGTTATGTAGTAGTGGTAGTAGTAGTAGTAGTAGTAGTAGTGATGGCGGTAATGGTGGCGGTAGTTAGTAATGGTTTAGGTTGTGGAGATATGTTTTCACTTTTGCTCTCATTGTTATATTCTTTCTGATAGTTTTAGTAAGAGTGGTTAGCTAAGTAGATAGGTAGTTTGTAGTAGTAGTAGTGATCAGACAAGGAGGAATTGTTGGGTAGGAAGTCAGCTATAGGGAGGGAGGCAGGCAGGTGGGAGGGCAATCCAGGTATGTAACGCGGGGCCCAGGTAGGCAGGTAATGTTCCCGGGTGTAGCTTTGTGTTGGTAATTGCAGGTAATCTGAGCCGCACGTGTAGACACAGGGAAAGACAGAGGCTGTTTTAGCGGGCCATTATAAACAGGAGGGACCGTTTTAAACCCCATTATAGGCAGGAGGAGAGACAGGAGACCGTTTGAGAGAGTTATTGACGGAAGGAAAGACGGAACATTGAAACGACAGGAAGGGAACGACGAGGGAAAGATAGAGTAATTAAGTTTAGGAAGAGATGGAAAGGAAGGGATAGAAGGGAATAATAAGGAAAGGGAAGAATAAAAGACCAGGAAAAGATGGTAATTAAGGTGAGGAAGAGATAGGAAGAGATGGGAAAGCAAAGTGAAAAATATATATGGAAAGGAAAAAAAAATAGTAATTGAGGAAAAGAAGGGAAAGGAAGGAAAGGGAAAATATGGGGAGGGTAAAAGAAGGGAAGAGGTTAGAAAAGGAAGAAAATGATAGGGAAGAGAAGATATTACATTGGAAAGCAAACAAGGGAAAAGAAAGGAGAGTGAAGGTAAGGGAGAGAAGATAAGATAAAGAGAGAGAGAGAGAGAGAGAGAGAGAGAGAGAGAGAGAGAGAGAGAGAGAGAGAGAGAGAAATTAGGAAGGAAAGAAAGGGAGAGGAAGGAAATGACGAATGAAAAGAAAGAAAAATAGATTAGAAAAAAATGCAGGATAGGAAGGAAAGAAATTAAGAAAACAAAGAAAAGAAAGAAAGAAGGAAATACTGAACAGGAAGGAAAGAAAGGAAGATAAAGATGAAAACGAAGGGGAAGAGAGGAAGGAAAAATGTGTCGACAGGATTGAAAAGAACAACAAAATAGAAAAGAATATAAAAAAGATTAATGAGCCGAAGAAAAATGGGTAAGGAAAGATGATAAAGAAGAAAAGAAATGACAAATGAAAAAGAAATAAATGGATTAGAAAAACTGCAAGATAGGAAGGAAAGAAATTAAGAAAACAGAGGAAAGAAAGAAAGAAAAACACTGGACAGGAAGGAAAGAAAGGAAGAAAAAGGGACAGAGAGGAAGGAAAACTTTGGACAGGAAAGAAAAAACAAAATAAAAAAGAAAAGACGTAGAAAAATGATTAAAGAAAGATGATAAAAGAAGAGAAAAGTTACTAGCGAAGTTTGAAGAATAAACAAAATACAAATGCAAAGAAATGAAGGTAAAGGAAAGGAAAAGAAGCAGATAAAGAAAGGAAAATATAGTAAAAAACAGGATTTGAGAAGAACAAAAAGAAGGATGAGAAAGAGGAATTTACGAGAGAACAAAAGGAGAAAATAATGAAAGATGATGAAAAGACTTAAAAGAAAAATATATAAAGTATAAGGAAGTAAGTTTTTTTACAACAAAGGAGGCAGCTCAAGGGCACACAAAAAAGGAAACAATAATAAAAAAAAAGCCCGCCACTCGCTGCTCCTACAAAAAAAAAAAAAAAAAAGTGACCGAAAAAGAGCAAAATAAGACTGCAAGGATTAAGGAACATAACTAATTCAGAACGAAGAAATATAATGAACGAAGAAAGGAAAGGAAGTAAGAAAAAACACAAAAAAACAGGAAAAAGGATAAAAAAAGGAAAAAAAATATTGATGTTTGGGAAAATAGAAGGGGGAAGGGAAACAAAAAAAATTGTAAAAAGAATTAAAGAAAGAAAAAGCCAAAATAATGTATAGAATGAGGTAGAAAGCAAGGAAGGAGCTAAGAGAAGGTGAGAGAGAGAGAGAGAGAGAGAGCTGAGAGAGAGAGAGAGAGAGAGAGAGAGAGAGAGAGAGAGAGAGAGAGAGAGAGAGAGATAGAGAGAGAGAGAGAGAGAGAGAGAGAGAGAGAGAGAGAGAGAGAGAGAGAGAGAGAGAGAGAGATGGAATTGACGAGGAAAGAGGTGGAAGAAAGAAGGAAGAAAAAGGATAAGTGAAGTTAGAATGAGAGAGAGAGAGAGAGAGAGAGAGAGAGAGAGAGAGAGAGAGAGAGAGAGAGAGAGAATAAACAGTACGTAACGGGACAGGTCGAGAGAGAGGGAGAGAGAGAGAGAGGTGCGGGCAGGTAGGGAGGGAGGGAGGGAGGGAGCATTCATTGTAGTGAAGTGGGGAGGGGAGGAGGAGGAGGAGGAGGAGGAGGAGGAGGAGGTTGTGGTATCTACTTAATCGAGTGTCTCCTGCACGTCCTAGAGAGAGAGAGAGAGAGAGAGAGAGAGAGAGAGAGAGAGAGAGAGAGAGAGAGAGAGAGAGAGAGAGAGATATGTATTCAATTGCAATATGTAAGATGTAAAAATAAATAAAGAAAAAGAGAAAGATTTTGATTTGATTTGAAATGTTTATTGACATATTTACAGCCAAAAGGATGAGGCAGAGAGAGAGAGAGAGAGAGAGAGAGAGAGAGAGAGAGAGAGAGAGAGAGAGGATAATTATATTCATGGAAATGGAGAAATTTTCCGTCTGTGGTGCAATGGTGATGGTGGTAGAGGAGGAGGGGGAGGAGGAGGAGGAGAGAAACACAGCGACGATTGTGGTGGTAGTGGGGATGCTAAAAGTGGATAGGATAGAAGAGGGAGAGAAGGAGGAGGAGGAGGTTCTAATAGTTGTCAGTAGTAGTAGTAAGAGTAGTAGTAATAGTAGAAGTAGTAGTAGTAGTAGTAGTAGTGGTGGTGGTGGTGGTGGTTATTTAAAGTGTATTGGTGATGATTGGGTTTTGACCGTTGGGTGGTGAGATAACAGGCTGGAGTGGTGATTGATGGAGCCTTCGAGTAGTAGTAGTAGTAGTAGTAGTAGTAGTAGTAGTAGTAGTAGTAGTAGGAATAGCAGCAATTATCATTTAGTAGTAGCATTAATAGCGGTCATTACATTAGACTAATCTGACCTGATAATGTGATTTCATGTTGTCTTAAAACAGAGGAGTGGGGAAGGGGGGGGATTATAGGTTCGGTTGGGTTAGGTTAGAATACATAGGAATACATAGGAAGAACAGACACCAGAAGACCAGGTTAGGTTAGGTAAGGTTATACTAGGTTAAGCTATTATGGTCTTAAAGCTATGGTGTTATGTGGTTTATTATGGTCTGGAGTGGTCTAGTATTTTCTGATTTGGTCTCGCAGTGTGGTTTGAAGGGGTCTCTTAAAACAGGGTAGTACCTAGTGTGGTCTTGAAGCGGGGTTGTGATGTGGCTTAGTAGGGTCTGATCTTGTTCGTTAGTGTGGACTGCAGGTTTGAATTGATGTGGTCTGGAGTGGTCTTAAGCAGAGAGGTGTTGTTTTGAGACGGTCTGGTGTGGTTGGGTATGGTATAAATTGTAGTAATGTCTGACCTGGTTTAATATCGGTGTTGGTATTTTTTTTTTACAACAAAGGAGACAGTTCAAGGGCACAAAAAAAGGAAACAATAATAAAATAGCCCGCTACTCGCTGCTCCTAAAACAAAGAATCATAAGAGGTGGCCGAAAGAGAGGTCAATTTCGGGAGGAGAGGTGTCCTGATACCCTCCTCCTGAAAGAGTTCAGGTCGTAGGCAGGAGGAAATACAGATAAAAGAAGATTGTTCCAGAGTTTACGTTTACATCCGTGAGGGATGAAAGAGTGAAGATGCTGGTTAACTCTTGCATAAGGGGTTTGGACAGTATAGGGATGAGCATGAGTAGAAAGTCGTGTGCAGGTATGGTTTGAAATGGTCTGAAAAAACGGGGAAGCGTGGTCTGGAAGCGGTGGTCAGATGAGGTCTTAAGTGTGATGTAAGGTGGTCTAAGAAGAGCCTGAAGGAAGACCCTGGGCTGCTGAATTACGAAGAAAACATCATCAGACAGCCGACTCAGCAGTTTAAAAGGTCTTCTCGTCTCATTTTACCTTCTCTCTCTTTCTCGCCTTCCTTTCTCTCTCCCTTTCTCTTCTCATTTTACCTTTTACCCGTTTTTCTCTTCCTGCCTTCGTCTCTCCTGTGTGGTGGATAGGGGAAGGGATAGAGAAGGGACTGGTGGATAGGGGAAGGGATAGAGAAGGGACTGGTGGATAGGGGAAGGGATAGAGAAGGGACTGGTGGATAGGGGAAGGGATAGAGAAGGGACTGGTGGATAGGGGAAGGGATAGAGAAGGGACTGGTGGATAGGGGAAGGGATAGAGAAGGGGCTGGTACTATCTTTCTCGTTTTCTCTCTCCTTTCTCTCCTCTTCCTCTCTTTCACACCTTTCTCTTTTCTCATTTTATACTTTCTTTATCTCTCTCTCCCTATCTTCCCTTTATGCTTTATCAATTTACACTCTTCTTCCCTTCTCTTTTCTTCCATTGTTCCTATCTCCTTCGTTCTCCCTTCTCCTTTCTCTCTCTCTCTCTCTCTCTCTCTCTCTCTCTCTCTCTCTCTCTCTCTCTCTCTCTCTCTCTCTCTTCGGATCGTGCCCTTGCCCAATTTACATTTTTATTTTCTTCTTTAATTATTTATTTGCACTTTAATTTAATTGCTCCTCCTCCCCCTCCTCTTCCCCCTCCTCCTCCTCCTCCTCCTCCTTTTTTCCCTTCCTTCTTTCCTTCCCTCCGGCGACCTGATCAGCTGGGCGTGGCAAGGAGGAGGAGGAGGAGGAGGAAGAGGAGGAGGGCCTTGTTCCTGTGGTATTGATGTTGGCAGAGGGGTTGTGGTGGTGGTGGTGGTGGTGGTGATGATGGTGGTGGTGGTGGTGGTTATGATGGTGGTGGTGGTGTTGATGGTAGTGGTTATGGTGGTGGTGGTGTTGGTAAGCAGATGTTGTTGATGGTTGTGGTAGTGGTGGTGGTGATGTCAATGGTGGTGATGATACTTGTGGTAGTGGTGGTAGTGGTGGTTTCAGTAGCCCTTGTTAGTGGTTTTAGTGGTTGTGGTGGTAGGTTACGTTCGTGGTGGTAATGGTGGTGGTGGTGAAACCTGTCAACACCAGATATCCGGCGTGGTGGTGGTGGTGGTAGGTGATGACCACGTGGTGACTTCCCTTCTCTCTCTCTCTCTCTCTCTCTCTCTCTCTCTCTCTCTCTCTCTCTCTCTCTCTCTCTCCTTTTCTCTTATATTTACTCTTTCACTCTCCCTTCCCTTCCCTGTCTCTCCTCTTCCTCCTATCATCCTTCTCTCTCTCTCTCTCTCTCTCTCTCTCTCTCTCTCTCTTCCCTGTCTCTCCTCTTCCTCCTATCATCCTTTTCCCTCCATTTTTTTCTCTCCACTTTTACCTTCTTCCTCCTCCTCTCTTTCCTTCGTCTCCTTTTTATTTGCTTTCATTCTTTACCTTTCCTATAAGTTCCCTTTCCTTTCCTTTTTCCCCTCCCTCCCTTTTTCTCTTTTCTCTCCTCACTCATCTGTCCTTTCCTTTCCCTGCCTCCCTCCGTTTCCCTTCCCTCCGTTTCCCTTCCCTTCCCTTCTCTTTCCCTTCCCTTCCCTATCTTTCCCTTCTCTTTTCCTTGCCTTTCCCTACCTTTCCCTTCCTTTCCCTTCTCTTCCCTTCTCTTTCCCTTCCCTATCTTTCCCTTCTCTTTCCCTTCCTTCCCTATCTTTCCCTTCCCTTCCCTTTCCTTTCCTCTCCCTTCCCTTCCCTTCCCTTCCTCTCCCCTTCCCTTCCTCTCCCCTCCCCTTCCCTTCTCTTCCCTTCCCTTCCCTACCTTTCCCTTCCTCTCCCCGCCCTTCCCTACCTTTCCCTTCCCTTCCCTTCCTTCCCTTTCCCTTCTCTTTCCTTTCCCTTCCATTCCCTTCCCTACCTTTCCCTTCCCTTCCCTTCCCTTCCCTTCCCTTCCCTTCCCTTCCTTTCCCTTCTCTTTCCCTCTCACATCGGTTTTCCTCACCCCAAGGGAAGGAGGGAGAGATGATTAACGTACAGGCCCAGGGGGAAGAGAGAGAGAGAGAGAGAGAGAGAGAGAGAGATGCATACTAAAGTGAAGGTATTTTTCTTCCCTTCCATACATTCCTTTACCTCCCTCCCTCCCTCCCTCCCCTCCCTCCTTCCTTTCCTCCCTTCCTCTTCACATACCCTAGTTTTGAGGGAGGGAGGGGAGGAAGGGAGAGACGGGTGGAGGTATTCCGTTCCTCCTTCCCTCTTATCATTCTTCCCTTTCTCCCCTTCTCTCTCTCTCTCTCTCTCTCTCTCTCTCTCTCTCTCTCTCTCTCTCTCTCTCTCTCTCTCTCTCTCTCTCTCTCCCATCTCCTCTTCCCTCCCTTCCTCCCTCCATTCTCTCCCTCCCTTCATTCGTTCCCTCCGAATTTTCCTCACCAGAGTGGAGGGAAAATAAAATTGTGATTTGACTTTTCTGAGCTGCCACCCGTCTCTCTCTCTCTCTCTCTCTCTCTCTCTCTCTCTCTCTCTCTCTCTCTTTATTGTCTTTCTATTTTACCAGCTTCCTGTGGGGCTTATTTCGGAGAGAGAGAGAGAGAGAGAGAGAGAGAGAGAGAGAGAGAGAGAGAGAGAGAGAGGAATGATAACCACTCTAATAATATTCCCATCATCGTAATTACCAAGGCACTCACTAATTATTCCAAGGGGGACACGTAATGGGACTATGACATAATTTGGGGTGATTAGAGTCAGCCGGCAGACAGTCAGGCAGGGCAGGGCAGAGGTGGGGGAGGGGGAGGGGAGGGGAAGGGATCGGGAGTGGAGGGGATAGCAGGGGATGGTTAGGGGAAAGGAAGGGAGGGTAAGGATGGGGAGGGAGGGGGATAGATGGTAGAAAGGAAGGAAGGGAGAGTGATGGGAGAAAGGTAGGAAAGGGGGGAGGGGAAAGGAAGGGATGTGGAGAGGAGGGGGAAGGAAGGGATGGGGGTAGGGGATGGAAAGGAACCGGAGAGGGTAGATAGGGAGGGAGAGAGGAGGGGGCACTGGTTGGTTGGGGAAGTGGAGGGAAGAAGAAGGTATGGTTAGGGGAAAGGGAGGGAGGGGATAGATGGTAGAAAGGAAGGAAGGGAGAGTGATGGGAGAAAGGTAGGAAAGGGGGGAGGGGAAAGGAAGGGATGGGGGTAGGGGATGGAAAGGAACCGGAGAGGGTAGATAGGGAGGGAGAGAGGAAGGGGCACTGGTTGGTTAGGGGAGGGGAGGGGAGGTAAGAGGAAGGAGTAGAGTTGGCAAGGTAGGAACAGGTGGGTAACTATCTAATTAGTAGTCCTTGATGATAGTTAATATAGGTGATCATTTTCCTCTTCTTCGTTTTTTCTTCTTCATTTTCTCAACATGAAGTCAAGTAGCATTTGTTGTGTGTCTCCAAGCTCATGTTATGTATTTTCTTTTTCCTTGCCCACCTCTCTCTCTCTCTCTCTCTCTCTCTCTCTCTCTCTCTCTCTCTCTCTCTCTCTCTCTCTCTCTCCCCCCCACCATACCACCACCACACACCTGAGTAATTATCCATGCAGGTGAGCGGGACAGGTGAAGGTTGTTGAATGACGTGGGGAATGTAATCGTTGTGTGGGTTGGTATGCAGGACGCAGGTGTGTGTACGGGGGGGGGGAGGAGGGTGATAGGGTGAACATATGGGGAGACGATCTTGACGTGGGTGATGAGGAAGGGGGGGAGGATAATAGTATAGATGGAATAGATGCCAAGAAGTGGATAAGTGAAGTTTTTTTAGTGAGTTAAGAAGAGGAGAGGTGGTATTTTTTATAGTGACGTCTGATGATGCTAATGGGGAAGCTGAGAGGAGAGGGAGATGAGCAAGAGATGAGTAGGATGCTGGTGATGATGTTGGATGACAGAGATGAGAAGAGGAGAGGTATTTTTTTATAGTGACGTCTGATGATGCTAATGGGGAAGCTGAGAGGTGAGGGAGATGAGCAAGAGATGAGTAGGATGCTGGTGATGATGTTGGATGACAGAGATGATAATTACAATGACTGATGGATGATTGAGTGCAGGTGATGAATTGGGGGATGACAGATGGGGAATACAATGGGTGATGGATGGTGGGGGAGATGAGGAAGAGAATGGGGATGAATGGTATAGTAGTGAAAGGATGCTGGGGAGGATACACTGAGGGTTGGGGGAGTGGGGAGTGTAGAGCAAGATGATGGTGGTAGGCCAGTGAGAGTTGGGGGAAGTGGGGAAGAGGAAGAAGAGGGGTAGAGCAAAGGGAAAATGGACACGATGATGGGATATGTGGGGAATGGTAGAAAGGGGATGAAGAGACGAGACCTCCAGGTGATAATGATTAGAGAGGCGCTCGGGGAGGAGATTGAGGGGATTAAAGTTTGAGTGAATGGGCGGGAGGAAGGGACTTTAACGCTTGGGTTTGTGACAGTTCATTGAGGTTCACGAGAGAGCAGGAAGCCAGGTGTTGGGTGTCAGTTAATAGGTTTGATTGTTAGATCCCTCCCACCCCACCCCCCTTATTTGTGTGCTGAGGGGACAGGTGTTTTTTGTATGTATGAGGAAGGGTGATACATGTTACCTTTTCCTTCCTCTCTTCATATCCCTCCACCATTCCCCACATACCCCCGTCATCGTGTTTTCCCTTCCATTTTCCCTTCATCCTAACCCTCTTTCTCCTTATCTCTATTTCCCCATCACCTTATTCTTCGCTCGTATGTGTGAGAGGCAGTGAGTGTGCAGGAAAGGGTAGGTCTTGTTTTAAGCGTGAAGGGGATGATCTGTGTGGTTGGATATATTGGTGGCAGTGTATATCTTGTGTAGAAGGCGCTTGCTTTACAGGAGGAGGAGTCTCGGAGAAGGAGGAGGAGTGTGTATGGCTGTGATGTGATGTGAAATGAATAAGTAAGTGATGTAAGAGCAGGTGTATGAAGATATGTAAATAGGCGTGGTGATGTTTGTGTAGAGGCAGGTAATTGGAGGTCTCAAGCGTGTGTGTCTGTCTACCTGTCTATCTGTCTTTCGGCCACCTCTTTTGATTCTGTTTTTAGGAGCAGCGAGTAGCGGGCTTTTTTATTGTTTCCTTTTTTTGTGCCCTTGAGCTGTCTCCTTTCTTGTAAAAAAAATAAACAAACTTGTCTATCTCGCTATAAAAGGTGAACGAAGCCAGAAAAGATGTTTGCAATTAAGGAGACACCGGTAACTTGTCTCCCTCACTTCAATTATCATGGTCTCTCTACCTGTCTACCTGTGTATCCATTTATCAGTCTATCCATGCATCTGTTTGCTAATAAGGATGAGAAAGGGGAGATGGAAAAGGAATAATTAGCAGACATTCCTACCATATCAACTTGTATACCTTTCACTCCATTTGTCACCAAGTTTCTTTCTATCTATCTATCTATATCTGTATCTGAGGGATGAGGGAGAATGGGGGGAGGGAAGGCGTGGCTATAAATGTGGGTGAGGTCATTAAGAACTCGATATTAACCTGGTGGCAGCGACGGTCCAAATTTGCGACTCTACCGTGTACCAGCGACGGGCCGAATTTGCGACTCTACCGTGTACCAGCGACGGGCCAAATTGTTGCCATGATATAAACCCCCAAAATAGATGATGCATAAATTGATCACTAATGCGTTGATATATATAATTATGAAATGGTTTGCGTGAGTGATGATTTTTTCTCATTTTTCTCGCTTAGAGGGGCCTTTTAGATTGATCACAAATGCGTTGATATATATAATTATGAAATGGTTTGCGTGAGTGATGATTTTTTCTCATTTTTCTCGCTTAGAGGGGCCTTTTAGATTGATCACAAATGCGTTGATATATATAATTATGAAATGGTTTGCGTGAGTGATGATTTTTTCTCGCTTGGAGAGGCCTTTTAGAAACATGATCCCCGCAGCTACCGGGTTGATGACTCCACGCTACTTTGTCATCGTCGTCAATTACCAGCGGGGTCAGGAAGGCGGCAGGCAGCTCAAACCACCAACGCGAGGTCATTCCATTACAGCGCCGCCGCATCTTGGTGACCTCCGTTGACTTGCCTCTGTGACTCCCCCTACTCCTCCTCCTCCTCCCCTCCCAGCCCCACTCTTCTTCCTGTCTGCCTGTTGTTCCGTTGTGTTGGGTAGTGTTGGTGTTTTGTTGTTTCCTGTTGCTTTGTTTCTCTTCTTATGTTGTTCTGTTGTATTGTTTTTCTGTTGTTGCTTTTTCCGTTTGAATTAGTTTTTGTTTGTTTCTGTTGTTTCTCTGTTTCGTGGTTCTGTTGTGTGATTTTAAATTTTTCTTTGCTGTTTTAAATTTTTCTTTGCTGTTTTAAATTTTTCTTTGCTGTTTTAAATTTTTCTTTGCTGTTTTGTTCCTCTTTTCGGATGGTCTTTAAACTTTATCTCTTTTTGTTTATGTTAATTTGTTTTTTTAAGTTCCTGTTCTGTTGCCTTTCTTCCCCTTCTTCTTTTCTGCTGTTCTTTTCAATAAATTCTCTGTTATTCCGTTGTTTAATTTTATTCTGTTGTGATTTTTTCTTCCTCCTTTTACAACGTTTTCTTGGTTTGCTTCTCTGTTCTCTACATTCTGCATTTTTATTTATTTATATTTATCATTCTGCATTTTTTTTATTGTTTTATCTTGCTCTGCTGTTCTGATATACACGTGTTCTAGTGTTATATTAGTTGAAACAATAGTAATAGCAGGGCGAGGGAAAGCAGTGAGTAGCGGGCTTATTTTTCACATTTGTTTCCTTTTTTTTATGCCCTTGAACTGGCTCCTCTGCTGTAAAAAAAAGTAGTAGTAGTAGTAGTAGTAGTAGTAGTAGTAGTGGTAATGGTTGTGGTGATGGTGTTGGTGGTGGTGACGCAATGGTCGTTGTAGCTTGGGAGGGGAAGGTCGGTTTTTTCGTGGTGGGGGGGGGAGGGGGGCGAGGGGAAGAAGATTGCTATAACGTAACTCCCAGGAATGTTAGAAAGTGAGCGTTGCGATTACTACTTCTACTACTACTACTACTACTACTACTACTACTACTTTTTTTATTTTTTTTATTTATTTATTTTTTTACGTCTACGCCTAGGCTTGCTTGAGGGGCCTGGATGGTGTTTGGCCCCAGCCCGTCATGGCGCAGGCAAGTGTTTAAAGTGGCGCAATCTACTACTACTACTACTTTTACTACAACTACTACTACTACTTTTTTTTTTTTTCTACTACAACATAAATGATACCTCCACCCATGTTTATTTTCCCGACACATAATCATGGAGGGCTCCATAGCTTGGAGGTCATTAGCCCCAACTCTGTTCGCTAATGACTGTGGCATCCAACCATATCACTAATACTACCTGACACTAAATCACCTATCATCTATTACGTCTAGATCCCCCTTTCCTTCCCTACTCAAGTCACTCCCGACCCACCCTAATGTCACTCTCCACCACTGTGGCTTCATAGTCCATATTGGAGATGTTGGTGGCTTTTGGGCAAGAGTGTCTGGTGCCCCTGAGACATAGGATGGCCGACCTGAGCAGGGAGAACGAGAGGCGACACCTCATCCAGGCGACAACGTGGCTCCTTGGCTGTTGCTTCTTTTCTGAGATTAGTTCCGCGAGGCGTGCGTAGAAGCATTGGGCCCTGGGACCCATCCCTACTACTACTACTACTACTACTACTACTACTACTACTACTACTACTACTACTACTACGTTGCTACCACCACCACCACCACCACAACCCAATCTTATAAACACCTCCCCCCCTTCTCTCTCTCTCTCTCTCTCTCTCTCTCTCTCTCTCTCAAGTACACACACAGTAATGAAAGTATCCAAAAATAGACAAGAAAAGTTTAATAATGGTAAGAAAACCAACTACAGAACAAACGGTTGCAGCAGAAGCAGTGTAGAAAAAAAAAAAAAAAAGACAAAACTATTATTTCTACATAAAGGCAAAAAAACACGAAAGTCTGCTCACTCTTCCCAGCCATTTTTTTGTTCTTGAAGTATAACTGCCTCTCCTGGGAAGGGGGGGAGGGGGAAGAGGGGGAGTGAAGAAGAGGAGGAGGAGGGAGTAATGGAACGGAATTTGGATGAGATTTTTAGGAGGAATTTTTAGGTGGACGAAATTTGGATGAGACTTGTAGGAGTCTTTGGATGAGATTTTTAGGATTTTTTTAGTTTGAACGGAATTTGGATGAGATTTTTTGGAGTTTTTAGGAATTTTAAGGTGGAACGGAATTTGGATCAGATTTTTAAAGTTTTTGAATGAGATTTTTTGGAGTTTTTGGATGAGATTTTTAGGGGGAATTTTTAGTTGGAAAGGAATTTGGATGAGATATTTAGGAGTTTTTGGATGAGATTTTTAGGAATTTTTAGGTGGAACGGAATTTGGATGAGATTTTTAGGAATTTTTAGGTGGAACTGAATTTGGATGAGATTTTAGGAGTTTTTGAATGAGATTTTTAGGAATTTTTAGGTGGAACTGAATTTGGATGAGGTTTTTAGGATGAATCACTTGTATCCATTTTTCCTTCCTTTTTGCTTTCCATTGTTTATCTGTTTCGGGTCTTACTCCTTTACCGTTACCCTTTCTATTCCTTTTTCCTATTATTTGCCATTTATATTCTTGGTTCCACTTTCTCTCCTTTTTTCTGTTATTTCTTCCTTTCCATTTTCCTCTTTTCCCTCTTACTTTCCTTTTTTTTCCAAGTTACTGGCAGAAAAACAGAGAAAATATAGGGAGGGAACTTACAGAACACACACACACACACACACACACACACACGAGGTTGTTTACCCTTGTTAATGTTGTTCACACAGCTAATAACGGCCTCGTGTGTGTGTGTGTGTGTGTGTGTGTGTGTGTGTGTGTGTGTTTGGAGGTGCCCTTGAGCCAGTCACGAGCAGGCGCTGATTGTATAAGTGTACTGAGTCTTGAATGAGTATTACGTAAATGTATTGTTTGTCTTTCATAATAAGTAATAGCACTACTACTACTACTACTACTACTACTACTACTACTACTACTACTACTACTGCAATAATACGGATAGCTTACTCTCTTGCAATATAGTCACTAAAGGAAATATCTATTGATGTTGCGTGGTCAAGTCGATGAACCGAATTACCGAGAGTAACGGTAATATAAAATGGTCCTGCTTCTTATAATTGTTAGTGGGATGATTTCTTTTTGTTTTTACTCTCCGTGTTTTGATATTTGTTTGTTGTCTTAATATTTGTTTTCCTGGTGGTTAGCGAGTGTAATCCTGGGAAGAGTTTAATTGAATAGCCGAGCCGGATATGGTGTGTACAGAGTCAAGAATACGGGCAGGTTAGGGAGTTGGCTTAGTCGGTTGTCTGTAATGGTTAATTCTAAGTCTATATACACCAAGTCAAGTCATACGCAGGTTTGTGGGAGGAGACACGGCAGAGGCGTGGCTTATGCGTGACGTTGCTTGGAGCCAAACTAGAGAATGTAGAAACAGGGATTTAGAGAAAACGAAGAAAGGCGGACTAATTTAAATCAATCACTTCATCATGCCCTCCCTCACACCCCACACCGCCGTTTGTAGGCTTTGGAATTACAGTCACGCATTAGCACAATAAAAAGACATATTTTTTTCGTCAGTGGCTTGCTGAACGCGGTGTGAAAGAAGGCAAGCATGCACATCCAGAGTGCACACACGGCCGCAACTTTAATCACCCCTGAACTGGCGGGTATTTTTCTTTTACCTTCATGTGACGTCATCCCGCTGCCCCGCCCCCAAACCGCCCTCTGCACGTACCGGTCGCGGTTTTGAAGCAGAGTGACTTGACTTGGTATATATAGACTTAGGGTTAATTGAGATGTTATTGGTGAGAGATTGTGAGAAGGAAATGGGAAAGGTAGATGTCGGTAATACAGTCAGTTGTTTATGAAGTGGTTGAGGTATTTTGATTTTAGGCTATTCAGAAGAAAAGTAAACTAGATAAACAGGAAAATGATCAAATACGTTTCTTTAGAGTATAAGAACAGGATGGGAAAAAATACCGCTAGTTGATTTTAGGCTATTCAGAAGAAAAATAAACTAGATAAACAGGAAAATTATCAAATACGTTTCTTTAGAGTATAAGAACAGGATGGGAAAAAATACCGCTAGTTGATTTTAGGCCATTCAGAAGAAAAATAAACTAGATAAACAGGAAAATGATCAAATACGTTTCTTTAGAGTATAAGAACAGGATGGGAAAAAATACCGCTAGTTGATTTTAGGCCATTCAGAAGAAAAATAAACTAGATAAACAGGAAAATGATCAAATACGCTTCTTTAGAGTATAAGAATAGGATAGGAAAAATATGTTGGGAATACCACTAGTTGATTGCTGATGTGCGGTCTGTGTGTGTTTTTAGGCTATTCAGTGAAAGCAAAGCAATAAACAATAAAAGAAAGCAAATGTACGTTTCTTTAAAATATATGGAAAGAATTGGAAAGTGTTATGAATACAGTTAACTGACGTCTAGGGGTTGAGTTGTAGTGAAAGAGCTAACTGTGACATAACATAATTGTAAGGTTAAGTGAAAGTGAATGATGATTTTACTTATTATTAATACTTAAGCTAATAAAACAAATAATTACTTGACATCAGAAGAGAACATATAAGACAGAGAGATAGATGTTGGCAGTACAGTTAGCAGGTTGATTGTGTGTGGTGTGTGTATTTGTGTTATTAGGCTGTTCAGCAAAAGAAAAGCAAAATATGAATAAATAAAATAGAGCTAGTACTGTTTTTTTATTAATATATGAAAATAATTGGAAAGATATATGTTAGTAATACAGTTAGTTGCTTGTGTTATTTTTAGGCTATTCAGCAAAAGCAAAGCAAAATAAATAAATAAATAAATAAATAAAATAGAGCAAGTACTGTTTTTTTTATTAATATATGAAAATAATTGGAAAGATATATGTTAGTAATACAGTTAGTTGCTTGTGTTATTGTTAGGTTATTCAGCAAAAGCAAAGGAAAATATAAATAAATAAAATAAAATAGAGCAAGTACTGTTTTTTATTAATATATGAAAATAATTGGAAAGATATTTGTTGGTAATACAGTTACTTGCTTGTGTTAATATTAGGTTATTCAGCAAAAGCAAAGGAAAATATAAATAAATAAAATAAAATAGAGCAAGTACTGTTTTTTATTAATATATGAAAATAATTTGAAAGATATATTTGACAGTTAGTTGCTTTCGTAGGAGTTGTGGGCATTCAAAAGCAAGTATAAGAAATCAGATACGCGTCTCCTCAAACTATAGGAGTAGTTGTATGACCCTGGTGGTAGTTTGACCCTTCCTCTGTACCATGAACCTTAGAAAACACATATTTGACAAGGCTTTCGTAGGAGTTGTGGGCATTTCCAAGAGTAGTTGTATGACCCTGGTGGTAGTTTGACCCTTCCTCTGTACTGTGAACCTGAAGAAACACTCATTAGAACCAGAATGACCCCCTCTTTGACCTTTAGAAATAGCTGATGTGAGAAGCGAAAGTTTCTCATAATACTGGCCTATATAATGTTGGTAATTAAGACGGTTTATTGTGTGGTCTGTGTGAGGTCATGTTTTTAGGCTACGTGGTCCCATAACAAAGCAAGCAAAAACAACAACAACAACAACAACAACAACAACAACAACAACAACAACAACCCAGCAACATCGTCAACAAACACACGTTATTTTAAGTCCTTGTAGCGGCGCCTTTTAATACTACCTTATCGTTGTCTTATCATCCTAAAAACTGTTATCAATCTTGGCGCTTCCCCCCCCCCCCCCACCCCCCCACCCCCCGGCGACATGTCAGCCTTATTTTTGTCTCGTCGATAAAGGTGATGAGATTACCGGGCTGTTGTGAGGACCCGAGCGGCTTTATGAGAGAGAGAGAGAGAGAGAGAGAGAGCAATCACCACATACCTAGATTAAACGAAGTTGCTACCCATACACACAGTCACACACACACACACACACACACACACACTAACCCTAACACTAACACAACCCCCCCACACACACCTTTTTTTTCCGTTTAAATTGCTTTCTCTCTCTCTCTCTCTCTCTCTCTCTCTCTCTCTCTCTCTGCATCCCGTAATTAAGTATTGATATTTCCATCACATTTTGTTTCTCTAATTATTATTACTCCGGGCAACGGGCGCGGGGTAATTAAGTTTCCCGGCTGATATTATTATTATTATTATTATTATTATTATTATTATTATTATTATTATTATTATTATTATTATTATTATTATTATTATTACTATTACTATTACTATTACTACTACTACTACTACTACTACTACTACTACTACTACTTATGTCGCGTCCCTTTAATTAACCAGAAAATATTATGCGCTTGAATTAATTTGCGTATTCCTGGAAGGCAATTTTTTATATTTTTTGTCAGTTTTATTTATATTTTTTTTTTGTTTACTTATCCACGAAGATAATTATGACAGGGAAGGGAGTTGTTGTTTTTGTCGTTGTTGAGCACTATCTTCACGTTCAGAGAGAGAGAGAGAGAGAGAGAGAGAGAGCAGGTTATGTAGCACTAAGCGAAGAGAACTGAATAGGGAAAGGAAAGAGAGGAAGGAGGAAGGGTGGAGAGAGAGGGGAGGAGAGAATTGGAGGGAGAAGGGAGGTAAATTCTGCTTACATCCGGGAAGTTAACTGCGACTAAAGTATGTTGGGGGAGGAAGAGGGAGAAGGGGAGGGAAGGGAAGGGAGGGAAATAAAAGGGAACGGAAGGGGAGTACAGGGGAGGTGAAGGGAAGGAAGAGAAAAGAAGGGAGGGAAAGTGAAGGAAAGGGGAGGGGAGGGGAAGAAGAAAAGATCTTATGTTCTTATGTATTCTTATGTATTGGGGAGAGTGAATCATTTCGTGGGAGGGGAAAGAAGGGAAAGGAAGAAGAGAGAAGAAGTTGGGAAGGAAGGGAAGCGAAGGGAAGGAGAATAGAGAAGTTGATCGAGGAAATAAGGAAAAGGAGGAAAAATATAAGCAAAGGAAAAAGGGAGAATGGAGGAAAGGGAAGGGAACAGAAGGAGAGGAAAGGAAGGGGAGGAAGGAAAAAACAGCAAGGGAGGAAGGAGGGATGGGGGGAGGGGAGAGGAGGGGGGAGGTAATTGATAGAGTTAATTAGAGGAAGGAGGGAAATGGGAAGGATAGAAAGGAAGAGAAAATAAAAACAGGTGAGAGAGAGAGAGAGAGAGAGAGAGAGAGAGAGAGAGAGAGAGAGAGAGAGAGAGAGAGAGAGAGAGAGAGAGAGAATGTCAAACTGTTATTCTCTCTCTCTCTCTCTCTATTGATTCTGTCTTTAAAATTCACCTGCTCTTTTTTGTGTAATTTTTTTCTTACATGTTTTCGGTTGATAATTTTAGCGTGTGTGTGTGTGTGTGTGTGTGTGTGTGTGTGTGTGTGTGTGTGTGTGTGTGTGTGTGTGTGTGTGTGTGTGTGTGTGTGTGTGTGTGTGTGTGTGTGTGTGTAGGATTTGGGGACGATGAAGGTATTACAAGAAGGAAGAAAAGGCGCATGGAGGAATTGTGTGTGTGTGTGTGTGTGTGTGAGAGAGAGAGAGAGAGAGAGAGAGAGAGAGAGGAGTAGGAAAAGTGACTAAATTTAAAACGCCCCAAAAAGTCAGATATTTATAGTAACAAACAGCGGAGGGGCGAGTTTTCCCATTCTCTCTCTCTCTCTCTCTCTCTCTCTCTCTCTCTCTCGTTGCGCCATACTTTGTCCTGTGCGGAGAAAGCGTTCGCGATAAAATTCTTCTCGGGTTAAACATGACTAGTCGGGCACGGTTTTTAGGTCACGCGGAGATACAGACAGACTGAGAGATAAATCAATACATAGATAGAGAGATTGTATGTTAAATTGTAGGATTGATTGATTGATATTTAGGTAGATAGAAAGGTAGGTCGTTGAATAGAGAGATTGTATGTAAAATTGTAAGATTGATTGATTGACATGTTGGTAAGTAGCTAGGTAGGTCGTTGAATAGGTAGGTAGGTAAGGAGATGGGTAGTCTGACAGGTAGGTTGGTATGTAAGGTGATAGACAGGTAAGTAGTTAGATTATTAAGAAGGTAGGTATAGATAAGTAGTAATTCAGGTTAAAAGACAAATGGACCAATAGAAAGACATGCAAGGAGACAGACAGGAAGATAAACAGATGTATAAACAGAGATATGTGAATAGACAGGTAAAGGATAGGTAAATAGGTAAATATATAAAGATTGACAAATATAGGAGTTTTATTTTGTTATGCTTTCGTCAGCTTTGGAAGTCGATACAAAAGCCGATATAGTGATCCCACGAGAGAGAGAGAGAGAGAGAGAGAGAGAGAGAGAGAGAGAGAGCACCCATCACCACCAGTCACCACTACTCACCACAACTACTACTAATACTACCACTACCAACACATACCAACACCAACAACCACCAACACCAACACCCACCACCACCACCACCACCACCACCACTACTACTACTACTACTACTACTACTACTACTACTACTACTACTACTACTACCACCACCACCACCACCACCACCACCTACCATCACCACCACCACCATCACCACCACCCACCATCACCACCATCACCATCACCACCACCACCACCCACCATCACCACCACTACCATCACCACCACCTACCATCACCACCACCTACCATCACCACCACCACCACCACCACCTACCATCACCACCACCACCATCTCCACCACCACTACCACCCCATACATCACCGCCCCATGAGCCGTCAGCCACAATAATTATAGTGGTCTTGCCCATTGAGCCCCCCCCCCACAATGACCCCTCGCAGTGACCCCTCGTGACCCCGCATCTCCGGCTAAAAGTGTATGACCTTTTAAGTGACCTTGTTTTGCTTGGCTTCTGTTTGTATATGACCCTTGTTTCCTGTGTCTGGGTCTGGTTTCTCTCTCTCTCTCTCTCTCTCTCTCTCTCTCTCTCTCTCTCTCTCTCTCTCTCTCTCTCTCTCTCTCTCTCTGATTATGCCTCTTTTTCCCTTTTTCCTACTTTTTTCCTTCCTCTCTATTCTTCTTACTCCCTTCTTCTTCTTCTTCTTCTTCATCATCATCATCATTTTTTTTTCTTCTTCTTCTTCTTCTTCTTTTTCTTCTTCTTTTTCTTCTTCTTTTTTTTTTTCTTCTTCTTCTTCTTCTTCTTCTTCTTCTTCTTCTTACTACTACTGTGGAAAGAAAAAAAGGAAGGGAAGTCACTGGAAGAATACACACACAGGCATACACACACACACACACACACACACACACACACACACACACACACACACACACACACACACACACACACACACACACACACACACACACACACACACAGGTAATCTGGTCACCATTCTTGTCACCTGAATTGGTCACAGGCTCACCTACAATAGGACGTTACCTGCGTGTCATTTGTAAAGGAGACAGCAACGGGAGGAGGAGGAGGAGGAGGAAAAGAAAATTAAGGAAACACGGTTAAAAGGAAAGAGGAGATCCAGGAAATAGTGTTTAAATTGAATGTATGCTTAGGTTTGATAAGGTAAGGTAAGGTAAGATAAAATTAGGTAAGGTGAGGTTAGGTTAAATTAGGTAAGGGAGGAGGAAAAGAAAATTAAGGAAAAAACTGTTAAAAAGAAAGAGGAGATCCAGGAATAGTTTTTAAATTGAATGTATGCTTAGGTTTGATAAGGTAAGGTAAGGTACGATAAAATTAGTTAAGGTGAGGTTAGGTTAAATTAGGTAAGGGAGGAGGAGGAGGAGGAGGAAATTAAGGAAACACGGTTAAAAAGAAAGAGGAGATACAGAAAATAGTTTTAAGTTGAATGTATGCTTAGGTTTGATAAGGTAAGGTAAGGTACGATAAAATTAGGGAAGGTGAGGTTAGGTTAAATTAGGTAAGGGAGGAGGAGGAGGAGGAGGAGGAGGAGGAAATTAAGGAAACACGGTTAAAAAGAAAGAGGAGATCCAGAAAATAGTTTTAAGATGAATGTATGCTTAGGTTTGATAAGATACGGTAAGGTACGATAAAATTAGGTAAGGTAAAGTTAGGTGAAGTAAGGTAAGGTGAGGTATGTATGATGTTAGGTGAGGATAGGTAAGGTTAGGTAAGATATGATAAAAAAGGATGAGGTAAATTTAAGGTGAGGTTAAGTAAGGTAAAGCAAGGTAATGTTAGATATGATAGAATTAGACAAGGTTAGGTTAGGTTAGCAAGGTAAAGTAGAATAAAAACAGGTGAAGAAGACTGAGGCGAGGTGAGGTCAAGACTGGAAGCTCAGAGTATCAAAGGAAGAAAGAGGAGGAGGTGGAAGGGTATTCTGCGGGTGGCCGAGGAAGATCAGAGGAGGAGGAGGAAGTGATGCAGTGCCCCTCATAAAAGCCAGGAGCCAGGGATTGTAAAGAGAGGAGAGGGAGAGGAGGAGAGAGGTGAGGGCGGAAGGAAGGAAGGAAAGCGAAAGAGGAAGAATTTTGAGCTGTTGTTTTTCCCTATCTTCTTTTTCCTGTTTTTTCTTCTATTTTTCTTTCTCCTTTCACCCTCATTGTAATCTTTTCCCTTTCTTTTTCTTTCTTTCTTTCTTCTTCTCCTTCTTCTTTTCTTTGTTCTTTTCTTTCTTCTTATTTTTCTTCTTCTTCTTCCTCCTCTTTTCTTCTTCTTCTTCTTCTTCTTTTCTTTGTTCTTTTCTTTCTTCTTATTTCTTCTTCTTTTTTCTTCTTCTTCTTCTTCTTCTTCTACTTCTTCTTCTTCTTCCTTTATTAGTATATTAATTTATTCTTTTCTTTTTCGTCACATTTTACTCTTTTTTTTCATTTCCTCGTCGTTTTCATCTTCACTACAACCACAGCCTCCTCCTCCTCCTCCTCCTCCTCCTCCTCCTCCTCCCTGTCTCCCTCTTCTCCTCGTGGTCAGGGGTTGAGAGGTGACGACAGGTATCCCTCAGCGTCACACCTGTGGTAAGCTAATGACCAGGTGTGTGCCCCAGTTCGAGCCCGCGCAGGTAATTAAGCGGCAGGTGTTAATGAGGGTTTGGGAAAAGGTTGAGAGAGAGAGAGAGAGAGAGAGAGAGAATTTTGGTATGGATCGTTAGTCTTTATCCATTATCTTATCCTGATCCTCCTCCTCCTCCTCCTTCTCCTCCTCTTCTTCTTTCTCCTTTTCCTCCTCTTCTTTCTCCTTTTCTTTTTCTTTCGTTTTTGTTGTCATTCTGTTTTTCCTCTTTTCCCTCCTTTTCTTTGTCTACTACTACTACTACTTCTACTACTACTACTACTACTACTACTACTACTACTACAATATACTACCACTACTACTACTACTACTACTACTACTACTACTACTACTACTACTACTACTACTACTACCATTACTACTACAGTATACTACCACTACTACTACTACAATAATATACTACTACTACTACTACCATCATTGTAACAACCACCACCGCCACCACCATCTCCTCCTCCTCCTCCTCCTCCTCCTCCTCCTCTTCCTCGTCCTCGGAGTGACCCTTGCATCCTCATTGTAACTCATCGCGCACAATCGCATCCTCATTGGTAGGTCACCGTCCCCCCCTCCCCCTCCCCCTCCCTCCCTCCCCGCCTGGCCGTGTCCCCCACATCCTCATAACACTCACGGCCACCTGTCCCTCAATGCTTCCTCGTTACCTCTTACCTCACCTGTCCTCTCATCTTGCTCTTCTTCTTCTTCTTCCTCCTCCTCTTCCTCCTTTTTTTTTTGTTTATTCACTTTTTTTCCTCCTTTGATATCTTTTTTTTTTTCTCTTAATTCGGTTTTTTCTGTTTTTGTTCTCCTTCATCTCCATCTTCTCTTTTTCATTTTCCATTTTCTTCTCTTTCTTTATTTTTTTTTTGTCTCCGTTGTTGTTTATGTCATCTGCTGTTGTTTGTTCTTCCTTTGTGTTTCTTTGTGTTCCTCATTTTCCATTTCCTTCTTTTTCTGTTATATTTTTTGCCTCCGTTGTTGTTTATGTCATCTGCTGTTGTTTGTTCTTTCTTTGTGTTTCTTTGTGTTCCTCATTTTCCATTTTCTTCTCTTTTTTCTGTAATATTTTTTGTCCGTTGCTGTTTATGTCATCTGCTGTTGTTTGTTCTTCCTTTGTGTTTCTTTGTGTCCCTCCTTAGCTCTATTTGCATATATTCTCATTTTCCTCCTGTTTTTCTTCTTTGTCCTCGACCTTGTTCTATTCGTCTGTGTCTTCTCCTCCTCTTCTTCCTCTTGATCTTCCTTACCTCCTCACACCTTCCATAATCCTCTTCCACCTCCTGCTTCGCCTCCTCAAGTCTTTGCATTGGTTTTCCTTCTCCTCCTCCTGTTACTACTACTACTACTACTACTACTACTACTACTACTACTACTACTGCTACTACTACTACTACTACTACTACTACTACTACTACTACTACTACATTTCCCGACCTTCACTCCCTATCCCTATCCCTATCATCTTCGTCTCCATCTTCTTCTTTTTTCTTTCTTTTTCTTCTCCTCCTTCTCCTTCTCCTCCTCCTCCTCCTCCTCCTCCTTCTCCATTATGCATCAGTCTCCCTTGGGTGTTGACTTTTAATATCGCTCGGTTCATTTCTTTGCATCCCTGAGAGAAGAAGAAGAAGAAGAAGAAGAAGAAGAAGAAGAAGAAGATATAATAATGATAAAATAATATGAGAGAGAGAGAGAGAGAGAGAGAGAGAGAGAGAGAGGATGCATTTCTATACGTTGCCACATATCCTCTTTTTCCCTTTTTCATTTCCTTCCCATTTATCTCTTTCTTTTCCATCGCTCTCTCTCATTTCCTTTTCCATCTATCCCTTTAATTGCCCTTTCCAACCCCCCCCCTTTCTCTCTCTCTCTCTCTCTCTCTCTCTCTCTCTCTCTCTCTCTCTCTCTCTCTCTCTCTCTCTCTCTCTCTCTCTCTCTCTCTCTCTCTCTCTCTCTCTCTCTCTCTCTCTCTCTCTCTCTCTCAGTCTGGTCTTTAACCTCTCCTCAAGGACAAAGGGAAGAAGAAGGGTATATCAGCGACTGTGTGTATGTCTTGGTATTAGTGAAGGACGGGAAATGTAGTAGTAGTAGTAGTAGTAGTAGTAGTAGTAGCAGTAGTAGTAGTGGTGGTTACCGGAAGTAGGAGCCAAGAATGTTAATTTTGTCAATGGGGGTCAGATAATGTGTGTATATGTGTGTGTGCGTATGTGTGTATATGTGT
>NC_066573.1:2907249-2927249 GCF_024679095.1 Eriocheir sinensis
GTGTGTGTGTTTCTCCTTTAAGTGGTGAATAATTCTTTTGTGTGTTTGTTTTCTTTAGGGGAGGGAGGTTAATTGTATGTATTCTCACAAACACATACTCTGTCTGTTTCTCTTGTCTGTCTGTCTGTCTCTTTTTCTTGTCTTCAACTTCAACATCGGAAGCAAGACATTCTCTATATTTATCTCTATCTATTTACCTATGTCTTTCATGCTGGTTTTATTGTTGTCCATTGTCAAGGGGAAAATAGCAACACAATGCACGTTTAATTGTATGTGCCAACAAAGTAATTACTTCATTTTGTGGAAAGGCGGAACTTGACAGCGCCGTGATATTGTAAACAAAGAGCTGGGGGACTTTGTTGTTATTGTAGAGCTTTTAATGATTATTGAGAGAGAGAGAGAGAGAGAGAGAGAGAGAGAGAGAGAGAGATTGATTGATTTATGGATGGCAAATATACAAGAAGAATAATGCAAGAAATTTAAAGGGACTGGAGGTAATGTGTGTGTGTGTGTGTGTGTGTGTGTGTGTGTGTGTGTGTGTGTTGACTAATGTAGCGTTGGGTGCCCTCTGCCCTTACTGTCTCCTCCTCCTCCTCTTCCTCCTCCTCCTCCTCTCATTACCAGGGTCACACTCACTCACTGGTTTTTGTTTTCTAAGTGTGACTAATAATTCCTCATCAGTGCAGCTTTAGACGTGTGACGAGGAGGAGGAGGAGGAAGAGGAGGAGGAGAAGAAGAAGTAGCAGTATTAGTTGAAGATAATGATGATGAATGCTATAAAGAAGATAATGATGATAACGCCAATGAAAAAGAAATACATAAAAGAGAGAGAGATAAATTTGATAGATATGAAGATTACGATAAAGAAAAAAGATGATGGTGTGAAGAAGGCACAGAAGAATACAGAAAAAAAAGAGATAAATTTGATAGATAGGAAGTTAACGACACGAAAAAAAAGAATGTTGTAAAGGTGTGTGAAGTAGTAGTAGTAGTAGTAGTAGTAGTAGTAGTAGTAGTAGATGTAGTAGTAGTAGTATTTGTTGTTGTAGAAGAAATAATAGTAGTAGTAGTAGTAGTAGTAGAAAAAAATACATAAAGAAACAAGGTAAAGAGGATGAAGAAGAAAGAAAAAGATGAAGATAAGAAAAAGTAAGAAAAAAAATCATTAGAAAAAGAAAAAAAAGAACAAATAAATACTGGACATTTTTAAGCTGATATTTGAAGATGAAGAAAAAAAATATAAAGAAAAAGGATGAAAAAGATGAAGATAAGAAAAAAGAAAGTCAAAAATAATTAAAAAAGAAAGAAAAAGCAAATAAAAACTGGAGAAATTTAAGATGATATTTGAAGATGAAGAAAAAGTAGATGGGAGAAGGTCACGATATATGGATGGGAGGAATTGAAGGGGGTGAGGGGAGGGAGGGATTGAGGGTGTGGGGAGGAAGACGGGAAATGATGAAAGGGTTACAAGGGAGGGGAAGGGATGGGGAGGGGGAAGGTGGGGGAGGTGGGGAAGGTTGTGATTAGGCTTGTAGTCATCCTCCACCCCCCACCCCCTCCCTATTGTAACCTTTGACCTCTCTCCCCACCTCCTCCTCCCCTCTCTCCCCCTCCTCCCCTCCCTCCCCACTCATCTCTTTCTCATTTTAGCTCTCAAGTCACTCCATCTCTCTCTCTCTCCCTTCAGACTTTCTCAACGACTCTCTCTCTCTCTCTCTCTCTCTCTCTCTCTCTCTCTCTCTCTCTCTCTCTCTCTCTCTCTCTCTCTCTCTCTCTCTCTCTCTCTCTCTCTCTCTCTCTCTCTCTCTCTCAGGCGCCTTTTATCTCAGTCACTGGAATGAAATCTTTGTGAGAGAGAGAGAGAGATAAAGGGAGAGAGATTGAAGGAGGAGGAGGAGGAGGAGGAAGGAAGAAAGTTTTGGAATTGGACAGATATTCGCCTCGGGTCTTCTCCTTCATATACTTCCCAAGGGTGAGGAAGAGGAAGAAGAGGAGGAGGAGGAGGAGGAGGGAAAGTATTTTGTCACCCATCCCGGATCATGGTGTGTTTTCCGCTTTCGTGTTACCTCCTCTCTCCTCCTCCTCCTCCTCCTCCTCTTCCTCTTCCTCCTCCTCCTGCACTTAGTTGGATGCAGAGCAGAAACTTTCCTTCTTTATGCCCTACAAACTCTGCCTAGTATCACAATTCGCTGTTCTCTTCCTTGCTGTCTTTTGTGTTTTCTTTATTCTCTCTCTCTCTCTCTCTCTCTCTCTCTCTCTCTCTCTCTCTCTCTCTCTCTCTCTCTCTCTCTCTCTCTCTCTCTCTCCATTTCATTTTCCCTTACAAACTCAGCACAGTATCACACTTTTCTGTTCTTTTTCTTTTTCTTTTCGTCTTTTTTTCTTTTTTTCGTATTTTCCATTCTTTCTTTCCTTTATTTTATTTGTTCTTTTCTTCCTTCCTTTTTAGTCATGTTATTTGTATGAAACTCTCTCTCTCTCTCTCTCTCTCTCTCTCTCTCTCTCTCTCTCTCTCTCTCTCTCTCTCTCTCTCTCTCTCTCTCTCTCTCTCTCTCTCTCTCTCTCTCTCTCTCTCTCTCTCTTCGTCTTTGTTTTTCTTCTTTTTTTCTTTCTTTTATCATTTATTCTTTCATTGTTATTCATTCCCCTTTTTTTGTCTTCCTTTTCTTTAACCTTTTTTTCTTTCATATTTTTTTGTTTTTTTCTTCCTTTCTTACTTTGTTGAATTTCCTCTCCTTTTTTTGTCTTCTTTTCTTTAACCTTTTTTTCTTTCATATTTTTATTTTTTCTTCCTTTCTTACTTTGTTTATTTTTTTTTCTTTCATTGCTCTTTGTTTGTGTCGTTGTTGTTTTCTTTAATCTTTTTATTGTGTCTAAGTATCATCATCATCATCCTCATCATCATCCTCATCATTGCTGTTGTTGTATTTACCGTTATTACCATCGTTAACTTCATTATCATCATCATCATCATCATTATCCTCTTCCTCATCATCCCTTTTTTTCTCATATATTTTTCCCCTGTCATCATTATAAGTACCATCGTTAACTTCCTTCCTTTTTTTCTCTTTTTTTTTTTACTCTGTCATCATTATAAATACCATCGTTAACTTCATTATCATCATCATCATCATTATCCTCTTCCTCATCATCCCTTTTTTTCTCATATTTTTTTACTCTGTCATCATTATAAGTACCATCGTTAACTTCCTTCCTTTTTTTCTCATATTTTTTTTCCCCCGTCATCATTCTAATTACCATCGTTAACTTCATTATCATCATCATCATTATTATCCTCATCCTCATCACTCCTTTTTTTCTCATATTTTTTTTACTCTGTCATCATTATAAGTACCATCGTTAACTTCCTTCCTTTTAATTACCAGTACCATTGTTAACTTCATTATCATCATCATCATCATCATCATTATCCTCTTCCTCATCATCCCTTTTTTCTCATATATTTTTCCCCTGTCATCATTTTAAGTACCATCGTTAACATCATCATCCTAATTATCACTTTTTCCTCATTGTTTTGTCCTCCGCCTCTTTGTCATCGTCATTCTATTGTCTCTGTCGTCGTCATCGCTGTGTTTTGGTTTGTCTTTTTTTCTCTTCTTCCTCTGTTCCACTTTCCCTCTCAGTCATCCTCGTAATAAATTGTGGGAAATGAGCTGTGCACTTTTTAGTCTGTTTTGTTATATGTAATGAACTCTCTCTCTCTCTCTCTCTCTCTCTCTCTCTCTCTCTCTCTCTCTCTCTCTCTCTCTCTCTCTCTCTCTCTCTCTCTCTCTCTCTCTCTCTCTCTCTCATTCTTTCTTTCTCATTCTTTCATTCTCTCTCTCTCTCTCTCTCTCTCTCTCTCTCTCTCTCTCTCTCTCTCTCTCTCTCTCTCTCTCTCTCTCTCTCTCTCTCTCTCTCTCTCTCTCTCTCTCTCTCTCTCTCTCTCTCTCTCTCTCTTACATTTCCCTTACTCACTTTCCCTGTCCTCCTCCTCCTCCTCCTCCTCCTCCTCCTCCTCCTCTTCTGTCAACACAGGAGGTCAAGGAGAGGACAGAGGAGGCGTGACCCACATTTTCGAGAGAGAGAGAAGAAGAGAAGAGAAGAAGAAAGGGATGAGAGAGAAGCTACTAGATGCATAAATAAGTAGATAAAGGTTTAGGAAGAGATAAGAAGAGAGAGAGAGAGAGAGAGAGAGAGAGAGAGAGAGAGAGAGAGAGAATATGGATCGCTGATATTACGAAGTGACAGATAAGAGAGATAAGAAGGAGAAAGATTGAGATATGGAGGGAGGAGGAGGAGGAGGGGGGGGAGGGATAAAGAGGGGGAGGGGGGTAATATCCGGAATGTCACGTGATGATGAGGGGAGGAAAGGAAGGGGGGGGGGTGACGGGTGGATGGGGGAGGGGAGGCCGATTATTTACGTGTGTGTGTGTGTGTGTGTGTGTGTGTGTGTGTGTTAGGTGGTGGTGGTGGTGGCATATGAAAGGGGGAGAGATTACTATGAGCGAGAGAATAGTTAGCAAGGCCGGGAGGAGGAGGAGGCGGAGGAGGGTCACAAGGGCCAGATTGTTGCTCCGATGACGACACAGGAAGCTACAGCTGCCAGTGCCACAGCTGTGTGTGTGTGTGTGTGTGTGTGTGTGTGTGTGTGTGTGTGTGTGTGTGTGTGTGTGTGTGTGTGTGTACAAGCTAATGCTGCGTGGGCGTCAGGACACACACACACACACACACACACACATATTGTCATCACGCTACCATAATCCCAGCAACCTCTCTCTCTCTCTCTCTCTCTCTCTCTCTCTCTCTCTCTCTCTCTCTCTCTCTCTCTCTCTGTTTTCGTATCTCAAGGGATTTACTCCTGGATTTTTATTTCTCCTTTTATGCTTTCTCTCTCTCTCTCTCTCTCTCTCTCTCTCTCTCTCTCTCTCTCTCTCTCTCTCTCTCTCTCTCTCTCTCTCTCTCTCTCTCTCTCTCTCTCTCTCTCTCTCTCTCTCTCTCTCTCTCTCTCTCTCTCTCCTTCTCCTCCTTCTCCTCCTCTTTCTCTCCCTTCTTTTTCCCATTAATATTTTTGCAACCGCCTTTTGATCCTGGCCTTCAAAGCGGCTTGTTCTACGTGCCTCCCCTGTGAGAACGCTGATACCTCCTCCTCCTCCTCCTCCTCCTCCTCCTCCTCCTACTCTCCTACTTCTAACATCCTTTCTCAGTATCCTATCTATTCTTCGTCTTATCATCACAACAGTCTTTCTCCTACTTTTTTTTTCTCTTCTCTTTCTTCTCCTTGTTATTTTAGTTCTTGTTCTTGTTATTTGTGTTCTTGTTTTCTCTCTTTATCGTTGTCTATTTATTTTTCTCAATCTTTATCGTTTTCTCCTCCTCGTCCTCCTCCTCCTCCTCCTCTTCCTCGTCTTTCTCTCTCTCCTTTTCTTCCTACAACATTTTTTCTTCGTCTCCTCCTCTGTTTCCATCTCCTTTCTTACATAAATCTAAGGTACCATTTTAATTACTCTCTCTCTCTCTCTCTCTCTCTCTCTCTCTCTCTCTCTCTCTCTCTCTCTCTCTCTCTCTCTCTAAGTGCTCAGGTGGTCGGGTGCAGACTTTAATTATCATCTCCGTCCATTATTTCCTTTTGTAGACTCACTCACCTGCGTTCATTCCTCTCATTACCACACATCACCTGTCCTCCCCCCCTCCCACTCTCTCTCTCTCTCTCTCTCTCTCTCTCTCTCTCTCTCTCTCTCTCTCTCTCTCTCTCTCTCTCTCTCTCTCTCTCAGACACACACACACACACACACACACACACACACACACACACACACACGTCTCCTCCTCCTCCTCCTCCTCCTCCTTCCTGCCCCTTTCCTACCTTCCTCTCCCTCCTCCTCCCCCTCTTTCCCCGTCTCTTCAGGAGCTCACGTATACCTCCCAGCACGGTGAGGCGGGTAAGGAGAAAATAAAGAGGAGAGAAAGAGGATGAAAGTAAAATGCAAGGCCGGTGTACAAGCGAGGCTGTTAAGTAGGAAGGAAAAAAGGTGGACACGAACAAAGGGAGAAAGTAAGGGAATAAAATAAAGGTAAAATGGAAGGCAAGCGCACGGGGATAATCGAGTACTTAGTATAGACGTAAATTAAAGGAGAAAAATAGAGAGACAGGAATATGCAAAGGATCAAAAGAAGAATAAAAAAGAAAGGAAAGAATGAAGGAATACAAGATACCTTAAAAATGACCTAAAAGTAAACAGAGCAGAAATAAAGGGGACAAAATGAGACGCATAAACAGAGGAAGGAAAGGAGAGAAGAGAACAGAGGAGAGAGAGGTAAAGAGGAGAGACAGATAAATGAGAATACATCAAATGGAAAGAAGAAAAGAGAGAAGAAAAAAAAGGAGAAAGAGAGAACAAAGGAAAACAGAGATTAAAAAAGAGAATCAACGAGAGAGAGAGAGAAATGAAGTGAACGTGGAGGAAAGAAACGGAAAGGGAAAGAGATATGAGTTTGGGGATTTAAGGAGAGATGGAAAGTGATAGAGAGGGGAAGAAGAGGAAGCCGGGGGGAGGGGGGGGGGGTTAGGGGAAGCGAGAGAACGACGGTGAGGGGAGCGTAGCGGTAGAGGACAGTGTTGCCAGAACCTCGTATCCTCAGAAATCTACATATATTATTTCCATCCCATTAGACGGTCATACCAACACAAATAACAACCTAAAATTAAAGTTAGCGCCATTAACGTCAAGTATCGATGTTTTGTGGATCTTGTTATGTGCAAAAAGCTGGAAAAATACGATGTTTGCTGAGTACGGTGAGATGGTATACCTGGCAAGACTGGCAGAGGAAGGTTTGAGGAAAGGGGACAAGAAGGTCAAATGTGATGTTTCCGTCGGATGTTTTTGGTTGTATATACGCCGGTTCTTATCTAACCCCCCATCCTTCCCCTCCCCCCTTCAGTGTCACCCTTCCCTCCCTCTCCCCTCCTCCTGTCCCTCTCCCCCCTCTCTCCCATACTATTGTTTTTTTTTAAAGTGTCGAGTTGTACCACAAAATTTTATCGGTTCCAAAAGGTACCCCCAAAATATTATCGGTTCCAAAATATTAAGTGTCGAGTGGTACCCCAAAATTTTATCGGTTCCAAAAGGTACCCCCAAAATATTATCGGTTCCAAAATATTAAGTGTCGAGTGGTACCACAAAATTTTATCGGTTCCAAAAGTTACCCCCAAATTATTATCGGTTCCAAAATATTAAGTGTCGAGTGGTACCACAAAATTTTATCGGTTCCAAAAGTTACCCCCAAATTATTATCGGCTCCCACTGCTGCTGCTGCCGCTATTGTTGTTAGTGTTTTTTGTTACTTCTAATTATTGGTAAAGTTCATTCCAGACGTATTCCCCCTTCCTTCCCCTTCTCTTCCCCTTCTCTTCTTCTTCCTTCCCCATCCCTTCTTCATCCTGTGCATCTTCCCTAACTTACCTCTTCCCTACCGGCCTCTTGCAGACTCCCACGTTCTTATGTTCTTCTTATGTTCCTCTTCCCATCTCTATCCCTTCTTTCCGTAACACCTTCATGACCCATAATCTCAGACTTCTCACCCTCATTTGACTAGCCTGGAGGTTACGGGTATTTCTCCGGGTAGATGTGTGAGCCTTGTGACAGTGTGGCAAGCCTTCTGCGCCATGAATGTGAGAAAACAGTCATGATATTCGCCTTTGTGGCTTTGGGAAACATATGTTGTGGGAGTACGGACCTAGCTGTTCATGGGGAGCTTATCACACGGATGTTGATGCTACGTGAGAACCAGAGATGAAGACGCTAGATGTGTTTAATTTTTTGTTCTATTTTTTTATTATGCTTCCGTTGATTTCCGTGACGTGGGTGTGTAGTTCTTGTTATCCCGTTGGTCAAGTGTTTCCCACGTCTCCAGAGCTGTTTCCTTCCCTTACTCCAGTGGTATTAGATAGTTTGTGAGAATGTTTTTACTTGTATTTATTTGTTAAGATATTTTTATTGATCATTTTTAGTAATACGTTTTTTTCTCTGTCTATTTTTTACTTGTATTGATTTATTAAGATATTTTTATTTAACGTTTTTGCTAATACGTTTTTTTCTCTGTCTATTTTTACTTGTATTTATTTATTAAGATTTTTATTTAACGTTTTTACTAATACGTTTTTTTCTCTGTCTATTTTTATTTGTATTTATTTATTAAGATTTTTATTTATTATTTTTACTAATACGTTTTTTTCTCTGTCTATTTTTTACTTGTATTTATTTATTAAGATTTTTATTTAACGTTTTTACTAATACATTTTTTCTCTGTCTATTTTTACTTGTATTTATTTATTAAGATTTTTATTTAACGTTTTTACTAATACGTTTTTTTCTCTGTCTATTTTTTACTTGTATTTATTTATTAAGATTTTTATTTAACGTTTTTACTAATACGTTTTTTTCTCTGTCTGTTTTTACTTGTATTTATTTATTAAGATATTTTTATTAACATTTTTACTAATACGTTTTTTCCTTTGTCCTCAGGTAAGTGTGAGAACCGACGATGGATCTTCCTCATTTCTTCTTCCTCGTCCTCCTCTTCCTCCTCTTCCTCCTCTCCTCTTCTTCATCCCTCACCGCCATCTTCTCCTTTCCTACCTCTAACGTTTATTTTCATCTCTTTAGCTTATCTCCTATTCTCTTCCGTCACTTTTCTTTCCTCCCACTCTCTCCTTCCATCTGTCTTTTCTCTCATTCTCTCTTATTTCCTCTCTTTCTTTACTTTCTATCGGTCTTTCTCTCTTTCCGTCTTTTATTTCCTCTCCTTCTCTCCTTCTATCTGTCTTTTTCTCTCTCTCCCTCTTATTTCCTCTCTTTACTTTCTATCTTCTCCCTACGTAACCGCCCTTTTCTTCCTCCTTCTCCTCTTCCTCTTCTTCCTCCTCCTCCTCCTCCTCCTTCCTCGTGTAAGTCTACGTTGCAAGAGGTAATGACAGGTCCCTTAATTGACAGGTAAGGGAAAGGTGTATGAGAGATAGCAGGACCCCATCTGTCGGTGTCTGTCTTCTATCTATCCACCTGTCTGTCTGTCTGAGTAGTGGTTGCAAAAATTATCGGTTCCAAAATATTAAGTGTCGAGTGGTACCCCAAAATTTTATCGGTTCCGAAAAGTACCCCTAAAATATTATCGGTTCCAAAATATTAAGTGTCGAGTGGTACCCAAAATTTTATCGGTTCCAAAGGGTACCCCCAAATATTATCGGTTCCAAAATATTAAGTGTCGAGTGGTACCCCAAGTTTTATCGGTTCCAAAAAGTACCCCTAAAAAATTATCGGTTCCAAAATATTAAGTGTCGAGTGGTACCCCAAAATTTTATCGGTTCCAAAAGGTACCCCTAAAAAATTATCGGTTCCAAAATATTAAGTGTCGAGAGGAGGAGGAGGAGGAGGAAGATAGGTAGGTCAGTGACTCAGGTATTTCTTCATAATGTGTCGGTTAATTCTTGAGTAATAGTGTGTTTTGACTCTTCAATATTAATTTCCTCACGACTCATTATCCTCCTCCTCCTCCTTTTCCTCCTCCTCCTCCTCCTCCTCCTCCTCATCATCATCATCATTATGCTATCTCATTCTCATCCATTCTAGTTTTCTTTCTCTTCTATTAATGATATTTACTCCTCCTCCTCCTCTCCTTCTGCAAATGATATGCGGGTGGGGAAGGGAAGAGAGAGAGAGAGAGAGAGAGAGAGAGAGGTTATATTAATCGGGTGTTTATGGGGGATAACAAGAGGAAGAATGGAGAAAGGGAGAGGAAAATAGAGGTGGGTGAGAAGGAAGATAGGAAGTGAAGGAGGAGTAAGGAAGAGGGGGTGAGTGTGACAATAGGCAACCATCGTCATCACCACCACCACCATCACCACCCACAGATCATTACACGGGGGCGACAACCTTCCGTGTGTGTGTGTGTGTGTGTGTGTGTGTGTGTGTGTGTGTGTGTGTGTGTGTGTGTGTATGAATGTGTTTCGTCCTTAACACACACACACACACCTACCTGAAGAGAGAGGGAGAGAGTGAGAGAGAGAGAGATTTGTATTGAATTGCAATATGTAAGATATAAAAATAAATAAATAAATAAAGAAGAAGAAGAGAGAGAGAGAGAGAGAGAGAGAGAGTTGGAGGTATATGAGTGTACTTTATGTGGAAGGGAAGAGGAAGAGGAGGAGGAGGAGGAGGAGGGGGGGGGTGAGTGAGTGCCAGGTTACCGTTCCCCTCCAGTGCCAGCCCTCACCTCTTCACTCCACTACCTGGCATCCCCCTCCCCACCCCCCTCCACCAATCCTCACCCCCTCCCATCCCCACTCCTCCCCTTCCGTATCTTTCTTCATTCCCCTCAGCCCCCCTCCCACCCCATCTGTCACCCTTAATTCCTAGCCTTCTCAGCCCCTAACTCCCCTTATTTTTCCTCCCTTTCTCCCCACTTGTCACTCCCTCCTCCTTTCCTCCCTTCCTTCACCTTGTCACCTCTCCTTCTCCCTCATCCTCCCCTCTTCCCCTTCCTCCTCTTTACTCCCTTCACCCATATTTGTCACCTGTCCTCCCTTCCTTCCTCCTCCCCTTCTGCCCCTTCCACCCTTCACCTTTCTCCCTCAATTGTCACCACTCTTCTTCCTCCACCTCCTCCTCCCCTCCTCCCCATCTCTTCCCCTTCTCTTCCCATTCCATGCCTCAACTTTCCTCCCACACACACACACACACACACACACACACACACACACAGAGAGAGAGAGAGAGAGAGTTACCTTGTTACCTTTTCTCCTCCTCTTCGATCCCTCACCTTTCCTCCCTCTCCCCAACACTTGTCACCTCTCCTCCTCCTCCTCCTCCCTCTCCTCTTCGCCCCCCGCTCTCACCTTCACCTGTCACCCTCATTACCTGTTGATAGCGCTGAGTTAGTCTTTGCCGCGGCCTTGTCAACCTCCTTCGCATCTCTCATTACTCCGCCTTGACGCAACCCGCCCTCTTCTTTGCCTCACTCGACGCGCCTTGCTGAATCTTTTGCCTAACTGTACTCGCGGGAACTGGTGTGAATTTATTTATTTATTTATTTATTTTACGTCGTGGCCTATTGCACCGGTCTGAACCTTTGCATAACTTATTTGGTCAATCACCTACCTAAACTACACTCACTTAACCTACCTGATATTACTAACTTTTGGAAGCTTGTCTGAACCTTTGCATAACTTATTTGGTCAATCACTTACCTAAACTACACTCACTTAACCTACCTGATATTACTAACTTTTGGAAACTTGTCTGAACCTTTGCATAACTTATTTGGTCAATCACTTACCTAACCTACACTCACTTAACCTACCTGATATTACTAACTTTTGGAAGCTTGTCTGAACCTTTGCATAACATTTTGGTCAATCACTTACCTAACCTACACTCACTTAAAACCTACCTGATATTATTAAAACTATTGCATTACTTAACTTACGGAAACCTAGCCGAACCTTTGCTTAACTTACCTGGCCAGTGTCTTACCTAACGTATCTGATCTTACTTCAACTTTTGCTTAACCGGAGCGAACATTTACCTGGTTAGTCTTTTGCCTCAGTCGCTGGACCTTATTATTGTTTTTGTGTGTGTAACTTGACTTTTGGAAACTTGTCTGAACCTTTGCATAATTAATTTGGTCAATCACCTTACCTACACTCATTTACCCTACCTGATATTATTAACCCAGTAGCAGCGACGGGCCAAATTTGTGGCTTTACCGTGTAGCAGCGACGGGCCAAATGTGTGCCATGATATAAACCCCCCAAAATAGATGATACATAATCTGATCAGAAATGCCTTGATATATATATTATGAAATGGTTTGTATGAGGGGTGATTTTTTCTCAATTTTCTCGCTTAGAGGGACCATTAAGAAACATGATCCCCGCTGCTACCGTTTTTTAACTTTTGGAAACTTGTCTGAACCTTTGCATAACTTATTTGGTCTATCACTTACCTAGCCTACACTCACTTAACCTGCCTGATATTCTTAAAACTATTGCATTACTTAATTTACGGAAACCTGGCCGAACCTTTGCTTAATTTACCTGATCAGTCTTTTGCCTAACCTCCCTGATCTTAAGTAAAAATTTGCTGGACTTAACTCACCCATGTCTAACTTTCGAAAACCTGGCTACACCCTTTTTTTTGGGGAAGTTACCTGGTGAATCTTTTGCCTTACCTGTCTGATCTTACTAAACTTTTTGACTTTTTTTTTGTGTGTGTTTACGTTAGTGATAGCAAAAGGGCACACAAGGCATTAAAACTCGTATAGGCAGCCTCATCTCTTTGGCTTAGTCTGTTCTAAAAGATGCTTACCTTGGGGGTCATCAACCATATACCTCAATCGTCTGTTCCATTGATTCATTTTTTCATTATTTTTGTTCCTCTTCGTTGCTCTTGTATCTAGGATTGGGTAGTTTCCAGAGACCTTGCCTGAACTGCCTAATTGACCCCAACAAGACTATTGCCTAAATTGCCTTGCCTTGCCGCACCTCACCGCAGCCGCCCGCCGCAGCCTCACACCGCGGGAACTTCAATATTCTGATCCGCCACGTAATCTAACTTAAGCCATTCCAGCGTCTTGCACACTGCCACCACCTCACCCTCGCCTGCCTTCTGACTCGCCTTCCTGCCAACCTACCGACCCACCAATACCTACCTACCTATCTGTCTATCTTTCTATCTATCTATCTATCTATCAATTATCTATCTATCTGTTTTTATCTACTTATCTACCAACCTATATATCATTTACCTATGCCTTCCTACCTACCTATTTATCTGTCTATCTATCTATCTATCTATCTATTTGTTTTCCTCTACCTACCTACCAAGCTATATATCATTTACCTATGCCTTCCTACCTACCTAGCTACTTACCTGTCTACCTATATACCTTTCTACTTCACTCCTTATCTCCCTAAAAGCGGAAAAAAATATCGCTCCCATGAATTAAACTTACGTGAAATCTTCCCACCTATTTTCATTGTAATATGGTTTTGTTCTTAGCAGTATTAAAACCAACTTAGCTACTTTAGTCTCATGAACCCTCCAACTTAACTGCCTCTTATCAGACTTCATCCCCTCATTTCTCCTCCTTCCTACACGTTCTCCTCTTTCCTCCATCTTCTCTTCTTTCCTCCACCTCATCCAGTAACCATAATCCACTCTCCATCCCACAAACATATGCGAGAAAACATTATATTATATTTCTTACTAACCAGCGTCTCTGTCCAACGATGTACGAGCCTTCTTATCTCATGCTCCTGTTTAACCCGGTAGCAGCGACGGGCCAAATTTGTGCCATGATATAAACCCCCAAAAATAGATGATACATAATCTGATCACAAATGCTTTGATATATATTATGAAATGGGTTGTGTGAGGGGTGATTTTTTCTCATTTTTCTCGCTTGGAGGGACCATTAAGCAACATGATCCACGCTGCTTCTCCCTCATCCTCCCCTCTTCCACTTTCTCCCTCCAGCATCACCACCACCACCACCCAACAATACTCATGCTAGACTTATATTTAAAACTTGATGGCTAGGACTTAACTCTCCCAGTCTAAACTCTTCTTTACTCTCCTTCACCTCCCTCTCTCCTCTTCACCACCCCCACCACCCGACAAAACTCATGCTAGACTTATATTTAAAACTTGATGGCTAGGACTTAACTCTCCCAGTCTAAACTCTCCTTTACTCCCCTTCCCCTCCCTCTCTCCTCTTCGTCATCAAATCTATCCTCTTCTCTTCTCTTCCCATCCACTCTCCTTCCCTCTTTACTTGTTATTTTTTCATTTACCTTTTTCTCTTTCCTCTTCTTCCTCCTCCCAACAAACCTATCTCCTTCCCTCTCTACCATTCTCCCTATTTCATTCCTATCTGTTACCTCTCACCCTTCACCTTTTTCTCTGTACGCCCCTGTCCACCCAGCAGTGAATGGGTACCAGGTATTAATCGGGGGTTGTGTCCCGTCTCCTGGGATCTGTTCCTTTCTCATATAATTCCTTCCCCTTCTGTCTCTCTCCGGCATATGACCACAGATGTTGCGCCGACTAAACGAAACTTTCCTTTCTCTATTCTTCCTCCTCCTCCACCTCTCCCACATAACTATCACCTACAGTTTCTACACCTTCGGCACCCCAGTTCTCTCCCACCCACTCTTTCTTCCCCTCTTTACTTTCTTTTCCCACACTTTCATCTTCCCTATCTATCACCTCTCACCCTTCACCCTTTTCTCTCTATTCCTCCTCCACCTCCTCCTCCTCCTCTTCCTCCTTCTCCCACCCAATCTCTTTTCTTCCCTCTTTACTTTCTTTTCTTTTCCCTAACTTTCCTACTTCTTCCCTATCTGTCATCTCTCACCCAATACTCTCTCCTCCTCCTCCTCCTCCTCCTCCTGGACGCCTCGCAGGGAAACTTAAGCTCATGTAGTTTGTTATGGCTTGGCGCCGCACAGCCCGCCCTTTGTCCCCCTCCTGCGGGTTGGGGGGAGGGGGGACTGGGGGAGTAATGACGTCACGCATATATATCTTCCTCCTTCTCCGCCTCCTCCTCCTCGTCCTCCTCCTCCTCGTTTTACTCTTCCTCCTCCTCCAGGCTCCCTTTTCGTACTCTGTGGTTGGTAAGGATCGGTTTCCATTCTCTCTCTCTCTCTCTCTCTCTCTCTCTCTCTCTCTCTCTCTCTCTCTCTCTCTCTCTCTCTCTCTCTCTCTCTCTCTCTCTCTCTCTCTCTCTCTCTCTCTCTCTCTCTCTCTCTCTCTCTCTCTCTCTCTCTCTCTCTCTCTCTCTCTCATCAGTGGTCAGTCGAGATGGAGACAGTAATGACACAAGTTGCCATATGGTCTCCTCCTCCTCCTCCTCCTCCTCCTCCTCTTTCCTTTCCTCTTCCGCTTCCTCCATCCTCCGCCCTGAAAAAGAAGGGTCCATTTATATACATTTTACTTCGAGGGGAAAGATTCATTTGCTTTGAAGAGGGGAAGGGAAGAGGTAAAAAGAGAGGAAACACGGAAACATGGATGAGCAGACAGCAGAAAGTCTGTTGGGTCATTGGAAGGCTGCCTACTTTCAGTGACTTAATCAATCCGTCAGCCACAGGAGTGACATGCGGAAAGGATTAAAGCACTACTGTACGTACTCAGGAACTAAGTCTATATATACCAAGTCAAGTCACTCTGCTTCAAAACTGCGACCGGTACGCGAAGGAGGCGGTTTTGGGGCGGAGCAGCGGGATGACGTCACTTGAAGCCAAAAAAAAAAAATACCCGCCAGTGCAGGGGTGACTAAAGTTGGGGCCGTATGTGCACTTTGGATGTGCATGCTTGCTTTCTTTCACAGCGCGTTCAGGCAAGCCACTGACGAAAAAAATATGCCTTTTTATTGTGCTATTGCGTGACTGTAATTCCAATGCCTACAAAGGGTGGTGTGGGGTGTGAGGGAGGGCATGTTGAAGTGACTGATTTAAATTAGTCCGCCTTTCTTCGTTTTCTCTAAATCCCTGTTTCTACATTCTCTAGTTCGGCTCCAAGCAACGTCACGCATAAGCCACGCCTCTGCCGTGTCTCCTCCCACAAACCTGCGTATGACTTGACTTGGTGTATATAGACTTAGCTCAGGAACACGTTCAGCTCACTCCCGATACAGCAAAGTGGCGGTAAATGCAATTTTTAATAAAGGCGTTGATTGTTTCCGCACTAACCACTCCTGCAGGAAGGCTGTTCCAGTGGTGGACGACTTTGTTCGAGAAATAATTCCGAAGGAGGAGAAGGAGGGTCGGGCATTTGATGGAGGGAATTGCATAGTAGTAGTAGTAGTAGTAGTAGTAGTAGTAGTAGTAGTAGTAGTAGTAACAGCATCAGAAACAGCACCACTTATCACTGTTTAGGCGGCATCTCTCTCTCTCTCTCTCTCTCTCTCTCTCTCTCTCTCTCTCTCTCTCTCTCTCTCTCTCTCTCTCTCTCTCTCTCTCTCTCTCTCTCTCTCTCTCTCTCTCTCTCTCTCTCTCTCTCTCTCTCTCTCTCTCTCTCTCTCTCTCTCTCTCTCTCTCTCTCTCTCTCTCTCTCTCTCTCTCTCTCTCTCTCTCTCTCTCTCTCTCTCTCAAAGGGGCAAGTCAAGACAGTGCCAGTTAGTGCCACTGCCCCCCCCCCCTCTCCTTTGCCCTCCCACTTACCCACGACATCCCCCACCTACCCCCACCCACCCACCCACCCACTCTTGTTCCATCTCCTCCTCCTCCTCCTCCTCCTCCTCCTCCTCCTCCTCCCGTACTTTTCCCATTGTATTTCCTTCATTAATTCATGCTCCTCTTTTTCCTCTTTCTTTCCCAATCTTTTACTCATTATCTAACCTCCTTTTTTTCTTTCTATTTTCCTTTTCTTTCTTCTTGTTCTTCCTCTTCCTTCTTCACCAGTCCCAACCTCCTCCTCTTTTATTTCTCCTTGTTCTTCCTCCTCCTCCTCTTCATCAGTCCCAACCTCCTCCTCTTTCTCCTCCTTCTCCTCTTTTCTTTCTCCTTGTTCTTCCTCTTCCTTCTCTTCACCAATCGCAACCTTCTCCTCTTTCTCCTCCTCCTCCTTTTTCCTTTCTCCTTGTTCTTCCTCTTCTTCCTCTTCACCAGTCCCAACCTCCTCCTCTTTCTCCTCCTCCTCCTCTTTTCTTTCTCCTTGTTCTTCCTCTTCCTTCTCTTCACCAGTCCCAACCTCCTCCTCTTTCTCCTCCTCCTCCTTTTTCCTTTCTCCTTGTTCTTCCTCTTCCTCCTCTTCACCAGTCCCAACCTTCTCCTCTTTCTCCTCCTCCTCCTCTTTTCTTTCTCCTTGTTCTTCCTCTTCCTCCTCTTCACCAGTCCCAACCTTCTCCTCTTTCTCCTCCTCCTCCTTTTTCCTTTCTCCTTGTTCTTCCTCTTCCTTCTCTTCACCAGTCCCAACCTTCTCCTCTTTCTCCTCCTCCTCCTCTTTTCTTTCTCCTTGTTCTTCCTCTTCCTCCTCTTCACCAGTCCCAACCTCCTCCTCTTTCTCCTCCTCCTCCTCCGAGTTATAACGATTGAGTAATGGGTGTCTGCGGCCAGTACTTCTGTCTGTCCGTCTGTCTGTCTGTCTTTCACGGTTCCTTGGGTCGCGGCTCCAGTCTGGCGTCGTTTGAGCGGCCCACTGCGCCTTCCTTCTTTTTGTATTCCCTTTCCCCTCTTCCCTCGGTTTCTGTGTTATTGATGTTTTTGTGATTCATTTTTGTTCTTTTCATCTTGTTTTTCATCTTGTTTCCCTTTCCCCTCTTTCTTCGGCTCCTGTGTTATTGTTGTTTTTGTTATTCATTTTTGTTTTGTTTTCTTGTTTTTCTGCATCGTCATGTTTTTGTTTTTGTTTTCTAGTTATTGTTGTAGTTTTGTTTTAATTTTGTATCAGATTTTTCTTTTTTTTTATTTCCTTCTTCCTATTGTTGTTTTTTTGTTGTTTTTTGTTATTCATTTTTGTTTTGTTTTCTTGTTTTTCTGCATCGTCATGTTTTTGTTTTCTAGTTATTGTTGTTTTGTTTTAATTTTGTATCAGATTTTTCATTTTTTTATTTCCTTCTTCCTATTGTTGTTTTTTTGTTGTTTTTTGTTATTCATTTTTGTTTTTTCATCTTGTTTTTCTGCTTCATGTTTTTGTTTTTGTTTTCTAGTTATTGTTGTTTTGTTTTAATTTTGTATCAGATTTTTCATTTTTTTTATTTCCTTCCTATTGTTGTTTTTTTGTTGTTTTTTGTTATTCATTTTTGTTTTGTTTTCTTGTTTTTCTGCTTCGTCATGTTTTTGTTTTCTAGTTATTGTTGTTTTGTTTTAATTTTGTATCAGATTTTTCATTTTTTTATTTCCTTCCTATTGTTGTTTTTTTGTTGTTTTTTGTAATTCATTTTTGTTTTTTCATCTTGTTTTTTCTGCATCTTCATGTTTTTGTTTTCTAGTTATTGTTGTTTTGTTTTAATTTTGTATCAGATTTTTCATTTTTTTATTTCCTTCCTATTGTTTTTTTGTTGTTTTTTGTTATTCATTTTTGTTTTTTCATCTTGTTTTTCTGCTTCATGTTTTTGTTTTTGTTTTCTTGTTATTGTTGTTGTTTTGTTTTAATTTTGTATCAGATTTTCATTTTTTTTATTTCCTTATTGTTTTTTTTTTTGTGTTGTTGTTATTCATTTTTGTTTTTTCATCTTCCTTTTTTCTGCTTCATGTTTTTGTTTTTGTTTTCTAGTTATTGTTGTAGTTTTATTTATTGTTTTATTTCTGTTTCATATTTTTTTATCTTTATTTCCTTCGTTATTTAGATTTTCCTTCTTCGTTTTGTGATTACTTACTTTCCTCTTACTTTCTTTTCCATACTACTGTTTTCCTCTTCCTCCTCCTCCTCCTCCTCCTCCTCCCCGTTTTCTTCTTCATCTTCTACTTCCTATTCTTTACTTTCTTGTCCTATATGTAATTCTCCTTCCAATATCTCTCTCTCTCTCTCTCTCTCTCTCTCTCTCTCTCTCTCTCTCTCTCTCTCTCTCTCTCTCTCTCTCTCTCTCTCTCTCTCTCTCTATCTCTCTCTCTCTCTCTCTCTCTCTCTCTCTCTCTCTCTCTCTCTCTCTCTCTCTCTCTCCAGGCCACGTGCTGTCTCCCTGGTTGGTTGTGTGGTTGATGTGGTTGATAGGTTGATGGTCTGTCCTGCTGATCCGCTCAAGTGACGCCCCTCCCTCCTTCCCTCCTCCTTCTCTATCTCCTCTTATTCTCCCTCCTTCCCTTCTTCTCTCCTTTCTTCCCCCTCTTCTATCTATCCTTCCTTCTCTCCTTTCTTCATCTTCTGTTATGTTCCTTCCTTCCCTTCTTCTCTTCTTTTTTCCCCCCTCTTCTTCTTCACCCTCTTCTATGTATCCTTCCTTCTCTCCTTTCTTCATCTTCTGTTATGTTCCTTCCTTCCCTTCTTCTTTTCTTTCTTCCCCTCTCTTCTTCTTCACCCTCTTCTATCTATCCTTCCTTCCCTCCTTCTCCGTCTTCTCTTATGCTCCCTCCTTCCCTTCTTTCCTTTCTTCTCCCTCCTCTTTTTCTTCAGCCTCTCTTACCCTCTTCTATCTATCCTTCCTTCCCTCCTTTTTCTTCACTCCCTCCTACCCTCCTCTATCTTCTCCATAACGTCTTCTTCCTTCTTTCTTTCATTTCTTTCCTCTACCTTTTCACTCCCTCCTTCTCTTTTTCACTTCCTCATTCTCTCCTCTCTTCCCTCCTTTTCCTCTTCACTCCCTCCTCTCCTTTCCTTTACTCAATTTCCTTATTCTCTTCTTTCTTCCTCTCTCTATCTCTTCACTTCCTCATCTTCATTTTTCCCGCCTTCATTTTTCACTCCCTCCCTCTCTCTCCTCCTTTACTCCCTCGTGTGTACTCCATATTAACTTTCGTGTGCTTAATCTTTCTCCTACTCCCCTTCGTAAAGACTCCTTACCTTCCCTTCCTTCCCTTACTTCCCCTTACCTTACACCAATCTCCTCCCCTCCCGTTTCTTTTACCTTACCTACCCTAACCTTACATCACTTCCCGTACCTTACTTTACCTAACCTAAACTTGCCTTACCTCACATTCCCTCCCTTCCTTTACCTAACCTAACTTAACCTTCCCTTACATCACTTCCCTTTCCTTTCCCTCCCTTCCTTTACCTTACACCAATCTCCTCCCCTCCCGTTTCTTTTACCCTGCCTACCCTAACCTTTCATCACTTCCCGTACCTTACTTTACCTAACCTAAACTTTCCTTTCCTTTCCCTCCCTTCCTTTACCTAACCTAACTTAACCTTCCCTTACATCACTTTCCTTTCCTTTCCTTACCTTCCTTTACCTAACCTAAACTTCCCTCACCTTCCTTTCTCTCCCCTTCCTCTTGTGTTATTAATGTTCTCTTTTATGGTTCCTCCTCCTGCCGCTGTCTTGTGTTTTTTTTCTTTTTTCTTCTTTCT
>NC_066573.1:2929749-2934749 GCF_024679095.1 Eriocheir sinensis
TTCCGTCTACCATACTGTCTGGCTGGGTGGCTGTCTGGCTGCCTGGTTCCCCGTGTGTCTGTCTGTCTCACATTCCCTCGTTTTGTTCTCTCGTTCACAGCTATTCTTTTCTATTATTCCCTTGCCTACCAACCCCCCATCCCCTCCCCCCTCCCCCCTTCCCCTCCCTTCTTTCCTTCTCACCTTCCCTCCTTTCTCTCCCCTTCCCTTCTCCCAAGCCTTTGTGTGTGTTTGCTTCCCCGAGAACCTACGACTTATTGGAGGGAGGAAGGGAGGTAGGGAAGGAGGGAGTTGAAATAAAGAGGAATGGGATAACCTGAGGAGGAGGAGGAGTGGTAGTAGTTGTGGTTGAAGAGAAGATGGAGGTTAAGATACAGTGGTAGTGGTGGCTAAGGAGGAGGAGGAGGAGGATAGGCTAAGTGACGAACGAGAGAGAGAGAGAGAGAGAGAGTTTGCCTGTCTACCGTTCCGTCTACCCTACTGTCTGGCTGTCTGGTGAGAGAAGGGGAATACAAAATAAAACCAAAAGAAATGAGCTTAAGCAATTGAGAGCCAAGCCAGAAAGAGAATGGAGCTACGAAGTGAGTGAAGGAGAAGAGGGAAGCAGGAACACACACACACAGTTATCGGGTAGAACACAAGAACAGTGGCATTAGTAGGAATATAACAATAGAGAATCAGCACTCAAGGACGAGGATAAGTACTAACATGATATAAATACAAGTACAGATACTCAGGTTCCTTGTAGAAATCGAGTCCAAGTACTTTAGAGTCGTATTGCAAGTCATATCCTCGCTCAAGAAAGAACATATTTGACAAGGCTTTCGTAGGAGTTGTGGGCATTTCCAGGGGTAGTTTTATGGCCCTGGTGGTAGTTTGACCCTTCCTCTGTACCATGAACCTAAGAAAACACATATTTGACAAGGCTTTCGTAGGAGTTGTGGGCATTTCCAGGGGTAGTTTTATGGCCCTGGTGGTAGTTTGACCCTTCCTCTGTACCATGAACCTAAGAAAACACATATTTGACAAGGCTTTCGTAGGAGTTGTGGGCATTTCCAGGAGTAGTTTTATGGCCCTGGTGGTAGTTTGACCCTTCCTCTGTACCATGAACCTAAGAAAACACATATTTGACAAGGCTTTCGTAGGAGTTGTGGGCATTTCCAGGGGTAGTTTTATGACCCTGGTGGTAGTTTGACCCTTCCTCTGTACCATGAACCTAAGAAAACACATATTTGACAAGGCTTTCGTAGGAGTTGTGGGCATTTCCAGGGGTAGTTTTATGACCCTGGTGGTAGTTTGACCCTTCCTCTGTACCATGAACCTAAGAAAACACATATTTGACAAGGCTTTCGTAGGAGTTGTGGGCATTTCCAGGGGTAGTTTTATGGCCCTGGTGGTAGTTTGACCCTTCCTCTGTACCATGAACCTAAGAAAACACATATTTGACAAGGCTTTCGTAGGAGTTGTGGGCATTTCCAGGGGTAGTTTTATGACCCTGGTGGTAGTCTGACAAAACTGAAGAAACACTCATTAGAACCCGACTGACCCCCTCTTGACCTTTAGAAATAGCTGATGTGAGAAACGAGTGTCTGATAATACTAACCTTAATGTTGTACTTGAATACATTTGCAACTACTATATAATCATTTTCGCATGGGATATTTTTTTGCAACGCCTCTATTGTGCTTTATTTGACATTGAGACAGCGTGCTCGTGATTCACTGTGCCGGGGTTATTCCAATCGTATCCATGCTGCGTTATGTCAGAGCTTTGTTGTACCCCGGCCTGGCCCACTTTTTTTTTTCTTTTTTTACAGCAGAGCAGAGACTGACAGGGCTTAAAAAAAAAACGAAAACAATAATGACAAAAAAAAGTCCGCTGCTTACTGCTCCTAAATAGAGTAGCTTCGCCCCTGGCTCCACTGGGCACCACTTTCCACAAACGCAGGCTGCTTCTACTCCGCGGTACCCAGTGAACAAATCAAGTACATGGTCTCCGTGCCCAAATACAAACCTAAAGCAAGTATTCCTCAAGTCCATGCACGGGTATGATTATATATTACGTGTGGTTAATTAATGGTGCCCGGACTAATGTTTATGCGATAGGAGGGAGAAAACCAACACAAGAGGCTATTACGTATGGAGTATGCATCTCATGGCTCTTCTGGACAGAGTGAGGCAGGCTCTTCGTCTCATCAGCTCTCCTCCTCATACTGATAGTCTTCTACCTCTTAAATTCCGCCGCAATGTTGCCTCTCTTTCTATCTTCTATCGATATTTCCATGACTGCTCTTCTGAACTACTCGACTTTCTACTCATGCTCATCCCTATACTGTCCAAAGCATCTTCACTCTTTCATCCTCACGCTGGTAAACTCTGGAACAATCTTCCTTCATCTGTATTTCCGCCTGCCTACGACTTGAACTCTTTCAGAGGAGGGTATCAGGACACCTCTCCTCCACTGACTTATCTTTACCTCTTTGGATTCTTTTTAGCTTTTTTATTTTTATTAATGTTTACTTTGCTGTCTCCTTTGCTGTAAAAAAAAAAAAAAAAAAACACTGGGCAAATTTTCCGTGGATATTCAGTCAAACCACGATTTCCGCTGGCGTGGTTCTCATATTTCCGTGGTTTTCTGACGTGTCCACGATCTTCCAAAGCTACGGTAGATTTCACCGAAGGACGACGGTATTACTCACCATCATCATCAGCAGCAATAACAGGAAACAAATAAGAACCACGCTTGCGGAAATCGTGGTTTGACTGAAGATCCACGGAAAATTTGCCCAGTGTAATAGCCCCTTGATACTGAAACAGGGCAGACCACGTAAACACCAGGCAAGGAAATCTGTGCACTTGTTTAAACGCCTGTCGCTCACACCCATAAATACACCCAACCACATTTTGAAACATTCTCACTCTGCACTAACGACACGACTGCTGAAGCGGTTTCACTCATCCACCATCTGATTTGTTAGTCGACTTTGTCTGTTTAATTATCTAACCTTTTTTTTTTCTCGTACCAACTTTTTCGTTAACGTATCTCCTCTGCTACGTGTCCTAACCTCATTATAATTCATATCTATTATCACCTGTATTTCCACCTCAGTGTAGTTAGTCATGAATCTGTACGTGACTTTCCTTCTCTAACTTTCCCTTTTCCATCGTGTTCCATTCCTTTCTTAGCTTCATCTCTTACCTGTCCTGTATCGTTCACTGTTCCGCCTTTGACTCCATAACCTCCTGTGACCTTCATGTCCCAAAGTGTAAATCTGTACCTGTTCTTTCTCTAACGTTTCCTTCTCCAACTTTTACCATCGCTACGTGCCCTAACTCCGCCACACCTTTGCTTTCTCTCACCTGTTAATATCATTCACTCCACTTCACTTTCAACTCCGTAACCTGTACCTTCTCCTCAGTGTGAATCTGTCTCTGTTTCCTTCCCTAACTTTCCTATGCCAACTTCTCCCATTGTAATGTGTCCTAATTCCAACACACCTTTGCTTTCTCTCACCTGTTAATATCATTCACTCCACTTCACTTTCAACTCCGTAACCTGTATCTTCTCCTCAGTGTGAATCTGTCTCTATTTCCTTCCCTAACTTTCCTATGCCAACTTCTCCCATTGTAATGTGTCCTAATTCCAACACACCTTTGCTTTCTCTCACCTGTTAGTATCATTCACTCCATAACCTTCTGTATTTTCTCCTCAGTGTGAATCTGTCCCTATTTCCTTCCCTAACTTTTCTATGCCAGCTTCTCCCATTGCAACGTGTCCTATACACCTTTGATTTATCTTGCTTGTCTGTGTTATTCTCCTTGTTCAACCTTTTACTCCATAACCTCTTGCATTTTTACCTTAGTTAATGTGTCTACGTGTGAAGCTGTCCCTGTTATCTGCTCCAACGTTTCTACTTCTAACATTTCCCATTGCTACGTGTCTATCTCCACCACACCTTTGCAGTATATCTCACCTGTCCTCTTTTATTCACACGGTCCCACTTCAACACCTCCCTCAGGTCGCACTCACTCCCCGCACATTCTGAACCTTTACCAGGGAATGCGAATTGAGATGCGCTTACCTCCCCTCCGTGATGAACGTGCGAGTCCGTCAAACATCTGCGTATAGCCGTGTCTTCCTTCCCAGCGCGGTTTCCAGTAAGAGAAGGAAGGAAAGGTTGAAGGGGGGAAAGAGAGGAAAGGTTGGAGGGAGGGAGGGAGGGTAGATGGAGTAAGGAAGCTGCATAGTGAGTTAAATGAATGAAAGGGAGAGGATGAATAAAAAGAGGAAAGGAAGGGGAGGGAAGAAGGAAGGAAGGAAGAAAAAGTTAGAGAGCTACCAAGTTAATTAAGACGATGAAGAAGGGAGGGAGAGAAAGGAAGGGAGGAAAGAGTAAATTATCGAAGGGAGGTTGGAAAAGGGAGATAAAAAGCAAGTTAAAGAAGGGAGGAAGGGAAGGGAGATAAGTAGAGAAAAGGAGTGAGGGAGTAGAAGGGAGGAAGTTAGGAAAGAACAGTAAATTAAGCCAGGGAAAAAAGAAGGAAGGAGGAGAGGCAGGGAAGGGAAGGGAAGAAGGAAGAAGGAAGAAGGAGGAAACGTAAAAGGGAGGGAGGGAAGGGAAGAAGGGAGGAAAAAGTGCATAAGAGAGCTACCGAATGAGTTAAGTTCCTGAAGAAGAGGTAGAGGGAGGGAGGGAAGGAAGGAAGGTAGGGAGGTAAGAAGGGAGGGAGGGAAGGAAGGAAGGGAGGGAAGGAGGTAAAAAGCACGTTGAATCCATTGTCTCTTCAGGTTTTTGGAGAGACAGATGCGAGTTACAAATCTCTCTCTCTCTCTCTCTCTCTCTCTCTCTCTCTCTCTCTCTCTCTCTCTCATCCGGTCTCCTTCCTCCTCTTCCTCCCTCCCTCCTTCCCTCCCGTCAGCCATGGGAGTAGTTGCATGCTTTTTCCCTCCCTCCCTCCCTCCTTCCCTCCCTCCCTCTCTCCATTGTTAACCCTGCCTCC
>NC_066573.1:2937249-2939749 GCF_024679095.1 Eriocheir sinensis
GAGGGAAAAAACTGATGAAGAGGGGAGAGGTATAGATAAGGATTGATGGAAAGTTGTAAAGGGGAAAGAAGGGAAGTGAAGGAGAGAGGCAGGAAGGGAGGATGGGAAGGAAAGGGAGAACAGAGAATGGAGATAGGGAAATAAGGGGTGGGGGATGAATGAAGGGGGAGATAGGAAGGGAGAAAGGGAGGAAAGAGGGAGGGTATTAGAAAAGAATTACATAGAATTACATAGAAAATCAGATCACACAGACCCCATGGTCCAGACTAGGTGGTCTGTCCGTAAACCTAAGTGATTCCACATTAATCAGATGGCTCCACAACGTTGCTTTTCTACTCTAGTTAATATTAAGTTCAAGGAAGTGACGGTCGAGCTTGTTTTTAAAGGAGTCAATCGTGTTACACTGGACCACTGGCGGTGGGAGCTTATTCCATTCTCGCACTACAACGTTGGTGAAGAAAAATTTGGTGCAGTCTGAATTAACTTGTCTACATTTGAGTTTTATGCCATTGTTCCTCGTTCGCAAAGTGTCATCGATCATAAACAGTTTTCTTCTGTCTACATTCGTGAAACCATTAAGTATTTTAAAACATTCGATCAGTTTTCCTCGGAGGCGACGTTTCTCGAGAGAGAACATGTTTAGGGTGGAAAGCCTTTCTTCGTAGGATTTGTTGCGCAAGGAAGGGATCATTTTTGTTGCTCGACGCTGAACACCTAATTTAGGAAAGTCCTTTGCATGGTGGGGAGACCAAAACTGTACCGCATATTCCAAGTGGGGTCTGACTAAACTATTGTAGAGCGGAAGTATTACATCTTTATTCGTGAATAAAAAGTTTCTTATAATGAAGCCCAACATTCTGTTCGCTTTATTTGCTGCATCGATGCATTGATGTGAGAATTTGAGGTTTGACGCGATTTTGACCCCCAGGTCCTAAACGCATTGAACGCTTGTGAGTTTAACGCCGCACATTTCGTAATCGAACTTCTTATTTCTTGTTCCAACTTGAAGGACCTGGCCAACTTGAAGGACCTGGCGAAGAGAAGGAGGGGAATGGAGGAAAGGGGGAGATAGGGAGGGAAAAAGAGAGGGGTGTAGAAAAGAAAGGAGGGTGGAGGAGGGAGGGAAAATGTGGAGAGGGTGGCAATGGTTGGGTGGACAAGAGGTGTTTTGGGTGGAGAGAGAGAGAGAGGGGGAGAGAAAAAAAAGTGGAATGGGTGGAGTGGAGGATGAGCTGGTGAAGTGGAAGATTGGATTGGTGGAGATGAGTGTGGGTGGCTGGGTGGAGGAGGAGGAGGAGGTGTGATTGATGCAGCGACGTGGAGAGAAATTGGAAATGGGGATAGCAAGAAACCACATTGCAATTTCTCTCTCTCTCTCTCTCTCTCTCTCTCTCTCTCTCTCTCTCTCTCTCTCTCTCTCTCTCTCTCTCTCTCTCTCTCTCTCTCTCTCTCATCTCTTTACCTTCTTATCTCTTTCCTAAATCCCTTTATATACTTACTTATGCATGTAGTAACCTTCTCTCTCTCTCTCTCTCTCTCTCTCTCTCTCTCTCTCTCTCTCTCTCTCTCTCTCTCTCTCTCTCTCTCTCTCTCTCTCTCTCTCTCTCTCTCTCTCTCACCCTGACTGGACAAGGAGACTCCAATTTGTGCTTTCTCTGTGTCTTGAGGCGTGGCAGGACGAGGAGGAGGAGGAGGAGGAGGAGGAGGAGGAGGGGGAGGAGAAGGAGGAAGGAGAGGAGGAGGAGGGGGAGGCGTGGGAATTGGGGGTGTCGGTCACGCGTGGGTGTTGGTCAGCTTATTAACCCAGAAACGACGAGAGAGAGAGAGAGAGAGAGAGAGAGAGAGAGAGGCAAAATTTCAACTAATATTCTCCAGAATTTCTTGCCCTTCCCTTCTTAATCCTTTTCTTTCCTTTCTTTCCTTCCCTTCCCCTTGATATTTTTTCCCGTTCCTCATTGAGTGTGACGAGATATTCCCTAAAACCATCATCATCATCATCATCACCAACCTATATCATTCCACTACAAGACATACTCAACCCAATCTCAGACATTTCCTTGGGTTTTTGTCCTTTGTATTTTCGTACGTGCCCGGTCTTAATGTAAACGTTCATGTCTGGTCTCTCTCTCTCTCTCTCTCTCTCTCTCTCTCTCTCTCTCTCTCTCTTAGCGGTAAACACCTCAAGGGTATTAAGCAAAGACACAAAAAAGCCCGCTAATCGCTCGCTGCTCCTACTCACGTCTGTTTCTCTGTTGTGTTATCCTGTTATGTTTTTCTGTTGCTCTGTAATTTTGTGTCCCTCCGTTGTTATCTCGCCCATGTGTCCTGACCATTGCCGTTTATTTGTTTTGATCGATTTCATGTCATTTTTCTTTTTTATTATTTGTATTTCTATCCATTTGCAGTTTCATTTCCTTCATAGTGATTCCACACACACACACACACACACACACACACACACACACACACACACACACACAGACCACCACCACCACCACTA
>NC_066573.1:2944749-2947249 GCF_024679095.1 Eriocheir sinensis
ATGGGAGTTTAAATGGTTCTGTTAACATGTCATTCCGTGTCATTCCATTACGGCATTCTCGGGACTCGGCTGTTTAGTGAATGCGAGGAATGTCTTTGTTGGCATGAATTTTGACCGGTGTTTGGAATGTTTTGAAGTGTTCCTAGACTCTTAGGTCGATATTATAAGACACCTTGGCTTCTCACATTACCTATTTCTAAAGGTCAAAGAGAGGGTCAATCGGGTTCTAATGAGTGTTTCTTTAGGTTCACGGCACAGAGGAAGAGTCAAACTACCACCAGGGCCATAAAACTACTCCTGGAAATGTCCCAAACTCCTATGAAAGCCTTGTCAAATATGTGTTCTTGGACGACGAAATGTTTAGTAATACGGCACTTAGTTATTCATAGAAGGAGTTTTAGGTTGGCGTGAATATTTTGTTTTTTTCGTTCATCTACATATTCGTGTGTTATAAGATTCTACTATTCTTAACCGTGTAGCAGCGACGGGCCAAATTTGTGGCTTTACCGTGTAGCAGCGACGGGCCAAATTTGTGGCTTTACCGTGTAGCAGCGACGGGCCAAATTTGTGACTTTACCGTGTAGCAGCGACTGGCCAAATTTGTGGCTTTACCGTGTAGCAGCGACGTTCCAAATTTGTGGCTTTACCGTGTAGCAGCGACGGGCCAAATTAGTGCCATGATATACGTAAACCCCCAAGAATAGATGATACATAAACTGATCACAAATGCTTTGATGTATATTATGAAATGGTTTGTGTGAGTAACGATTTTTTCTCATTTTTCTCGCTTAGACGGACCAATAAGAAACATGATCCCTCGCTGCTAACAGGTTAAAGGTTCTGACGGTTTAGTTTTCCGTCTTGCCATCATCAGAATACGTGGAAATATATCTTTATCATTCGTTCAGTCGCCCACCTACCCGAGTACAATCTTGTCGAATGGACTAATGGGAAGGCGAAGCATCAACATATTCGTTCGTTATAAGATTCTACTATTCTTAAAGGTTCTGACGGCTTAGTTTTCTGTCTTGCTATCATGAGAATACGTGGAAATATAACTATCATTCGTTCATTCGTCCACCTGAGTACAATCTTGTCGAATGGACTGATGGGAAGGCGAAGGGTGTTAGAATTTTTTGTTATCGTCTTGAAACGTTAAAATAAGACATGTCATCCATTATTTATTCATCCACCCGCTCGAGTACACAGTCTTTGAAGGGACGAAGATAAAGGCGAAGGGTGTGTATGGCTCATGTGACGGTTCTATCTCCTGCCTTGGTATCGTCAGGGATAGTAAAAATAAGCGAAGGGAAAGGCAGTGAATTGGTATAATGACACTCGATTCACTTGTTTTCTTGCACCCGGGGTAAACATGAAGGTGGAACGAAGAGCCATATGTGTGAGGGGGAAGAGAAGGTCGGGGCGAGTTGTGACACTTTCCTTCCCTTTCCTTCTCATCGTCAGCAAACACGGAGGATAGAGAGGAATAAGGGCCGCTTTCACAGTCGTTTTGTTTGTGTTGATCGTTACCAATGGCTGTTATCGCCGCTATAGTAGTATTTCCACGTAAAACTGGCCGATGTGGTAGTGGCGGCTGCGGGGTTAGCCTAGCCCGCACCTTGCCACACACTCTCAACACCTCTCGCTTCCTCTGCAGCCGCCACTACCCCATAGGCCAGTTTCACGTGGAAAACTATAGTGTTGATCGCCGCCATTGGTAACGATCAAAACAAACGAAGTGGCTGTGAAAGCGGCCCTAAATGCAGGCTTGTGGCGGTTTGGTTCCCCTCCCCTTTTTGGGCGTCTTCGGCAAACATGAAGACTGAGTTGGTAATCATATAGCGCTGTTGTGTGTGTGTAGCAGTGGAGTTTCTGCGTAGTTGTAAATGTGTGTTGATCTGTGCTTTTGGGGAAACTAATTTTAGGAGATTTTTTTTTCCTTTGCACCAGAGAAAGCAGTGATGGGCAAAAGGAAATCAGTACAAAATAAAAAAAGAAGAAAAAGAGGAAGAGTATTGAAAGAGTATTACAAAACGATACAGGTACTTCGAGTTACTTGTTTTTTTCTTGTTTCTGTAGCTAGTGATTTTTATCGAGTTACAATAGTAAATCTGTTTGTAATGTTTTCGTGTTAATTTTTGTCGTCAATAAACTTACCACACATCAATGTTTTCTTTTGTATATATTAATTCAAACAACGTGCGACCCAAAACCGAACGTTGAATTTTTCTTTCTTCTATTTTTTAAAGTATTTCTTAACCACATGTCAATCTTTTGTGTGTGTGTGGGGGGGGGGGGGTGTCAAACGGCGCAGGACCTAAAATGGGACCTTGAGCGGTGTGTGTGTCTTTAAGTATATCACAATCATAATATATCAGTCGTTTTTTTGTGTGTGTTCAGAGATTCAAACAGCGCATGGCCCAAAACCGAACCTTGCGTGTTGTTTGTGTATTGAAATATATCTCGTAATCATAAGTCAGTCGTGTTTTTTGTTTTTGTA
>NC_066573.1:2952249-2959749 GCF_024679095.1 Eriocheir sinensis
GTGGTGGTGATGGTGATGGTGGTGGTGGTGATTCTGCTTGTTACTCTTGATAATGAGATTGTTTTTGTTTGTTTGTGTGTTTGTTTGTTTGTTTGTTTAGCAAGGACGTGTCTTTTAATAATTAGATGTTTTGCAACTTTCACCTCCTTTTATTACACACACACACACACACACACACACACACACACACACACACACACACACACACACACACACACACACACACACACACACACACACACACACACACACACACACACTTTTTTCTCTTTCTCTCACTCTCAGGGACGCCAAGCCATTGTTTTACACTGAGATTGAGAGAGATTGCTCCCCCCCTTCTCTCTCTCTCTCTCTCTCTCTCTCTCTCTCTCTCTCTCTCTCTCTCTCTCTCTCTCTCTCTCTCTCTCTCTCTCTCTCTCTCTCTCTCTCTCTCTCTCTCTCTCTCTCTCCATTTATATTAACCTTCATAATTTTCAGAGAGAGAGAAGGTGATGCAGGTAACAAGTCCCGGGTGATTTATTTTGGCTTCTCCTCTTGCTCCTCCTCCTCCTCCTCCTCCTCCTCCTCCTCCTCCTCCTCTTCCTCCTCCTCCTCTCTCCAGGTGTTATATATCCCATTTCTTCCTCTTTCCTCCACCTTGACATGTTTTTACTCCTCTGGTGGCGCGCGGTGATACGTGGTGGTGGTGGTGATGGTGGTGATGGTAGTGGTGGTGATGGTGGTAGTGGTGGTGATGGTGGTGAATTTTTTTTTTTATATAGATATTTTTGTTTTAGGGGTGATGTTGCTATGATGGAGAGAAATGAAGAGGAAGAGAGAAGAGAAGAAAAGAGGAAAAGAGAGGAGAAGAGAAGAGGAATAGAGAGGAGAGGAGGAAAATAAACCATATGAGAAAAGGAAAGGAAAGAGGGGGAGGGAAGGAAAGGAAAGGATGATCGGAAAAGAAAGGAGAAGAGGAAAGAGGAAAGAAGAAAAGGAGAGGAGGAGAGGAGAGAAGAGAGAGGATGCCATACTCTGTGACGCACGAGTGTGGCTTACGGTACTGAAGGAGGAGGAGGAGGAGGAAGAGGGGGAGGAGGAGGAGGTGACAAGGTAGAAGGTTGTTATTTCCGGCTCCCATATTCTTCCTCGCCTCCTCCTCCTCCTCCTCCTCCTCCTTCTCCTCTTATATATTGGCGCAACCTTTTAACTAATCTCTTTCTATTTTCTATTTCCACGCTTCTCATGTGTTACCTTCCTCCTCCTCCTCCTCCTCCTCCTCCTCCTCCTCCTCCTCCTCCTCCTCCTCCTCCTCCTCGTCCATCACAACCCCCTCGCTAACACCTTTTCATTTTCTCTTCCTCCCTTTTTGCCACCCTCTCTCCCTCCCTCTCGCTCCCTCTTTCCCTCCCTCTCCTTCCTTCTCTCCCTCCCTCTCCTTCCTTCTCTCCACTCTCCCTTTCCTCCATTCGCCACCCAGCACACCTTTCCTCTCACCTTTGCAAGTAATTAACCTTGCTACCTTTCCTCCTCACCCCCTCTTCTCTCTCTCTCTCTCTCTCTCTCTCTCTCTCTCTCTCTCTCTCTCTCTCTCTCTCTCTCTCATCAGGACAAATTGGGCAGAGAGTCCTTCAGCGGGTGTCTCTGGGCGTGGGCGGCGGCGTGGGCGGGGGCTTCAGGGGAGAGGGCGTGGTGGCGCGGGTGTAGGCGTGGTGTGGGCGTGGATGAGGCGCCGGGAGGTGATTTAGTACAGGAGTGGGTGTGGGCGGGTGGTGGTGATGGTGGTGAGTGTGGGTTGATGTTACGTTAGTGTGTGTGTGTGTGTGTGTGTGTGTGTGTGTGTGTGTGTGTGTGGAACGTGTCTTCAAACAGGTTACCTTAATAGTAGTTTGATGTGGCTCTTACTCCAGTTGTTGTTATTGTTGTTGTTGTTGTTGTTGTTGTGTTAAGGATAGCAGCGCTCGGTGGTACAAATATGGTCTGCAGGTGTGTTGATGAAGGGTGATGAGTGTTTTCAGGTGTGGTGATGAAGGTGTTGATGTGTGGTGATGAGTCTTTGCAGGTGTGTGATGAAGGATGTTGGAGTGTGGTGATGAGTCTTTGCAGGTGTGTGATGAAGGATGTTGAATTGTGATGGAGAACGTTTACTGAAGTGTGATGAGTGTTTGCATTTGTGTGATGAGGAGTTGCTGATGTATGGTGATGAGTGCAGGTTTGGGATGGTGTGTCAATAGGTGTGTGTATAGGTGTGTGCAGGTGTGTGATGGAGGCCTATCCTTATATCTGTCATCCCAGCTGTCTCCCTTTCCCTTGCCTACTTATCTACCAGGCTTATGTAACTAGTACTTATTCACTAACATACCTATACTTACCAACTCATCTTCTATCCTACCAACCTTCCTACCTACCTGTCACTAGTCTTCCTACCTATCTTCTTAACTAACTTACTAACATATCTACTTACCAACTCATCTTCCATCCTACCTACCTACCTACCTGTCACTATCCTTCCTACCTACCTTCTTACCTAACTTACTAACATATCTACTTATCAACTCATCTTCTATCCTACCTACTTACCTAACTACCAGCATCCTTCCTATCTACCTACCTACCACTATCCTTCCTACCTATCTACCTAACTACCTACATACCTTCCTACCTACCTTTCACTTGTCTTCCTACCTACCTTCTTACCTGACTTACTAACACCCTTCCTACGTACAGGTATTACTGCTATTAGTCTGTTAGTATTAGTATTATTGATATTATCATTATCATTGTTGTAGAAATAATTATAATAAATGATGTACTATGTCGTATCAACCTACTTACCTATTGACCTTCCTACAATCCAAGCTCCTTAACTACCTACCTACGTAACTACATACTCACCTTCCATCATTCCTACCTACATTTTTACTTTCCAGCTTAACATTCTACTTACCCTCTGAAGGCCTACTTACCTACCTTTTTGTGTAAGATTGTGATTCATATATAGCATTCAAATACCTTAAACCTTACTTACACCCTTGCCCTTAATGATGATGATGATGATAAGGATAAGGAACACAAAGGAACACAATGGATGAACAAACAACAGCAGAGGAGGACTATCTATCTGCTTGCTTCTGCTAATCCACCTCCTTGCGATCCTTCTCACCAGACTGCCTTCTTATCTTCTCTCCCACCTCTTTCTCCCCTCCTTCCTCCCTTCCCCTTTCCTCCTCCCCCCTTTCCTCCTCCTCCCCCCCAGTCTCCGCCCGTGCCCGCATTCCTCCCCGGCCGCCGTAATACCAGCAGTGGCAGACAATGAGCCCAAGGCGTATACCCACGTGTGTGTGTGTGTGTGTGTGTGTGTGTGTGTGTGTGTGACCCTCCATCTCGGTCTCTCCTTTTGTGTGTCCTCTCTCTCTCTCTCTCTCTCTCTCTCTCTCTCTCTCTCTCTCTCTCTCTCTCTCTCTCTCTCTCTCTCTCTCTCTCTCTCTCTCTCTCTCTCTCTCTCTCTCTCTCTCTCTCTCTCTCTCTCTCTCTCTCTCTCTCTCCTTTTTTTTTTTTTTCTTCTTCTTCTTCTTCCATAACCTCCACGTTCTCTCCATCCACTTTTCTTAATTTCTCCACTTTTCCCTCCACCCCTCCACCTCTCTCTTCCCATCCACGCCATAGACTTTCTCTCCTCTCCTCTACTTTTTTTCTTATCCTCTTCCTCTTTTCCCTCCCCTTCTTCCTTCCTCCGAGCACCCCTACCTTCCCTCCTTCTTCTCTTCCCTCTCCTCTTTCTCTTCTCTACACTCGTTCCCTACTGACCAAATCTTCTTTTCTTCTTCTCCTCATACTCTACCATCTACATACCTCTTCATCTTTCTAATCTTATTCCTTTCCCATCTGCCTCACTCCCTATCTTCTCTATTTTACTTCCCTTCACTCCTTCCGTCCTTTCCTCTCCCTGTCTCCATTCCTATCTTCCTCCTCTCCCTTCCTCACTCCCTTTCTCTTCTTCCTCCATTCATTTCGTCTCCTCCCCTGATTCCTTCTCTCCTCCCTTCCTCCCTCTCTCAACCTTCATCTTTTTTTCGTTTCCTCAACTTCCGTCCGTTCCTTTCTTCTTTCCTCCCCCTCTTCTCTCTCCCCTCCCTCCCTCCCTCCCTCTCTCCTTCCGTACCCTTATTTTTTATTTTTTTTATTTCCCTTCACTTTCCTTCGTACCTAACCCCAACCCCCTCTTTTCTTTACCACCCCTCCCTCCTCTTCCTCCTCCTCTTCTCCCTTCCTCCTTCCTCTTCTCCCCCCCCTGGTATTAAGAGGCCACGGAGCTGCTTTTCATGACGTCACAACCTGATGCAAAAATATATGAATGACGGTGAGGGTGGTCTCTCTCTCTCTCTCTCTCTCTCTCTCTCTCTCTCTCTCTCTCTCTCTCTCTCTCTCTCTCTCTCTCTCTCTCTCTCTCTCTCTCTCTCTCTCTCTCGATTGGTGGGTTGTTGGCACTGGTTTCCCTGCAGTGCCTCCTCCTCCTCCTCCTCCTCCTCCTCCTCCTCCTCCTCCTCCTCCTTTCTCTCTTTGCTTCCTTTTTCCTCTTTTTCTCCCATTTCTTTATCTTCCATTTTTCATACCTGTCCTTTTCTCCCTTTCTATCTATCTATCTATCTATCTATCTCTCTGTCTATCTATCTATTTCTTCTTTTCGTTCTTGTTTTCTGTCTTTCATTCTAGTTGTTTTCTTCCACTCTTCCTTTCTTCATATCTTTCTTCCTCTATCGTTCCTTCTTTTCATTCATTTCCTCTTTCCTTTCCTGTTTACCATCTTTACTCCTTCCCTTCTTCTCCCTTTTCTTCCTTCCTTCCATCATTCTTTCACTCCTTCCCATATTTCGCTTCGTCAAATCCTTCCCTTCCCTCCCTCCTCTTCCCTCCTTATTGACCCTCCTCCCTCCTTAACAGTTCCCCTTCCCTCCACCCCGAGATCGATAGTGGCACCCTCCCCCCCTTCACTCCCTCCTTCCTTTCCTCCCTTTTTCCCTCACCTCTACTCTCAGTCCCTCCTTCCCTCCCCTTCCCTCCTTCTTTACCTCCTTACTTTTCTGCTTCTTCCCTTGCTTTCTTTCCCTTCTTCCTTCCTTCCCTCCTGTTCCTCCCCTTCTTCCTTCTTTCCTCAGCCTTTCCCTCTTTTCTTTTCCCTTCCTTTCCTCTTCAATACTTTCCTCTTCTTTCCTCACTCTCCCTCCTTTCTTTCCTGCTTCTTCCCTTCCTTTCTTTCCCTTCTTCCTTCCTTCTGTCCTCCTTTTCCTCCCTTTCTCTCCATCCTTCCCTAACTTCCTTCCTTCTCCCTTCTTCCCTCCTTTCTTTTCCCTTTCTTTCCTCTCCAATACTCTTACTTTTTCCTCCTCTACCGCATTTCCTTTTTTCGCTCTCCCCCTTCTTCACTTCTCTCCTTATTCCCTCCTGCCTTCGTTCCTTCCCTCCCTACCACTCCTTCACTCCCTCCACCACACACTCCATCCCTCCTTCCCTTCTCCTTATCTCCTTCCTCCCTTCCTTCTCCTTTATAGTATCGTTGATTCTTATATTTTCTTCCTTCTTTTTTATTTTTTATTCTCTTTCTTTGATCTGTCCCGCGTCTTGTTTTTTTTTTTTGTTTTTTTACCTTCTCAACAGTTTCCTCCTCCTTCACCTTCTCCTCCTCCTCCTCCTCCTCTTTCTGCTCTTCCTTTCCCTTTCTTCCTTTCCCTTTCTTTACCTTTCCCTCCCTCTCCTTCGCTTCCTTTTTATCTTTAGCTTTTTCTCTCCCTTCCACCCCCTGCCTGGCCGTCCCTTCCCTTCCCTTCCCTCCCCATCCCTTCCCTTCGTTTCCCTTTCCCTTCCTGTTCTTTCACGTTTTTCCATTCTTTCCTTCCTTCGCTTCCCTCCGTCATGTTATTTTCTCCCCTTCTTCCTTCCTCCTCCTCCCTTCCTTTTCCTTCTCTTCCCTTCTCCCTTTCCCCTTCTTCCCCTTCCTAGGACCGTTGCTTCCCATCATCTCTAATTAGTGTTCCTTCTTCCTGTGTGTGTGTGTGTGTGTGTGTGTGTGTGTGTGTGTGTGTGTCATATTTCGCATCTCTCATCAATCATCATCTCTCTCTCTCTCTCTCTCTCTCTCTCTCTCTCTCTCTCTCTCTCTCTCTCTCTCTCTCTCTCTCTCTCTCTCTCTCTCTCTCTCTCTCTCTCTCTCTCTCTCTCTCTCTCTCTCACACACACACACACACATCAATTTGACTAATGGGAAAAGTTAAAGCTCACCCATTACCTTCCCTCTTTAAACCCCCCTAAATGCCCCTCCCCCTTAACCCTCCCTTAATTTCCTTTGCATTTCTTCCCTCCTTCCTTATACCCTTGCCAATCCTATATACCCTGTCCACTCATTCCCCCATCCCCCTTCCCCCTTCACGCACAAGATCTCTCAAACCCCTTAAATTCCCTCTTCCCTTCAATTATTCCCCATTCCTCTTACAGTTGTCAAATTTTCCATATCATCCTTCCCTTCCGATACCCCCATCCCCTTACCCCCACCCCCCTATCCTCCCCCTTCCCCCCAGGCCTCCAGTAGCCCCCTGCATGCGAGATTCCGTGGGTGGTTGGCTGCTCGCTGGGGTGGTGAATTGCTTTGAGTGTGTGTGTGTGTGTGTGTGTGTGTGTGTGTGTGTGTGTGTGTGTGTGTGCAGGAGAGGGGAGAGGGTGGGAGTGAGAATTGGAGAAAGGAAAATTTTGTGGAGAAAGAGGAGGAAGAAAATATAGGAAAAGAAAAAAAACGGACAGGAAGTTGAAGGAGCAGAAAGAAAAAGAGGAGGAGGAGGAGGAGGAGGAAGAATTCAGGTTTGGGGTTGGGATGAGCCGTTTAAGTTAAGAGCAGTCATCTCCTCCTCCTCCTCCTCCTCCTCTTCCTTCACTGGTCGATCGGAAAGTGTAGGAAGGAGGAAGGAAGGGTCGGTGGGGGGGGGGGGGGTTGAAGGCAGGAGGCGGTGGCAAGAAAGTGATTTATTGAAGGGGAACGAAAAAATGGGACGTTTTCTGCTGGACTTCTTTCCTCTCCTTCCTTGCCCGTCAGTCAGTCAGTCAGTAGGTCAGTCGAAAATTCAGTCAGTCAGTCAGTCAGTGGGTATGTGCGTCCGTCAGTCAGTCAGTATATGCGTCCGTCAGTCAGTCAGTCAGTATGTCAGTCAGAAATTCAGTCAGCCAGTTAGTCAGTCAGTCAGTAGGTCAGTCGAAAATTCAGTCAGTCAGTCAGTGGGTATGTGCGTCCGTCAGTCAGTCAGTCAGTCAGTATATGCGTCCGTCAGTCAGTCAGTCAGTATGTCAGTCAGAAATTCAGTCAGCCAGTTAGTCAGTCAGTCAGTGAGTATGTGCGTCCGTCAGTCAGTGGGGAATTATGTTATTCAATCAGTCTGTCAGTCAGTCAGTCATTCATTCAGTCAGTTAGTTAGTCATTCAGTCAGTTATTCATTCATTCATTCAGTCAGTCAGTCAGTCAGTCAGCCAGTCAGTCAG